>NC_143021.1:57697155-57749655 GCF_055824585.1 Amblyomma mixtum | reverse complement strand
AGAACATTTTAATTTTAAAGTCACTGTCTTTATTTTGGCTTGCCATTTTTTGATAGTGTGTAGGCGTCTGTAGCGTGTTTTGTTTTTGGTGTCTGCGGTGACGCCTGCACAATGGACAGACTGGAGAAGCTGAAGATAAACTTCTGCGCAGTGGAGCGGGCTAATTTTCTCAACGTTGTTGAGAAACGCACGGCCGTGCGGGAGAATAAGAAAACTGATGCCGTGTCCTTCGCCAGGAAACGCAATGTGTGGGTAATTATCGAGACAAGTTAATTGCCAGCATAACGTGTGCCCGAGAATTTGGCTCCAGCTGAAGAAGTGTAGGAAGAACCTCAAAAGTGGGAAAATGGGAAAAAGGACGACATTCAGGAAATATTTGAGAAAGGTCAGTGCTGTTTTCTTTTATCTTTTATTTATATTGTCACGTGCTGCGCATGGGTTCTGGGGAACAAAGAAGACGTGCGGCGGCTGGAAGAACAAGAGAAAGTCCAGTATCCTGCCGCCGGCGCACCAGGCTCTTCTCGACCTGCCTTGTAAATAGTATTTGTAAATAGAACCTGTAACAGTGTGGTGCAGGTGCTGGGTCGATCACCACGGACCCCTCTCGCAACCGCTGCAGCCGAAGAATCGCCGGATTGCCACCGTTGCCCGTGCAAATGCCCAAGGAAGCCGACGCACGTCCGACCGGCGCAGCAACGCCCGCTTGGCAGCACTACTGCGAGCCGCGGACGTTTTCCGGGAAGGCTGGCGAAGACGTGGATGATTGGCTCACCAATTACAAGCGGGTGAGCAAATACAACGGCTGGGATGCCACTCTTCAGCTGGCCAATGTCGTGTTCTTTCTCGATGGTACCGCGCTAACTTGGTTCGAAAACCATGAGGCATCAATAACGAGTTGGGACCGCTTCATGGAAGAGCTCCGCAGCTGCTTCGGGGATACCGTTGCCAAACGAAAATGCGCTGAGCAGTCTTTGCTTCAGAGAGCGCAAGTGCCTGGAGAGACCTGCACGACTTACATAGAAGAGGTCTTGAAGCTGTGCAAAATCTTTAATCTCAGTATGTCCGACGAAGATCGCGTTGGTCATCTCCTCAAGGGCATCGCAGAGGACGTCTACAGCTTTCTTATTAGTAAAGAAAATTTAGACTCGCCCACGGATTTCATCAAGCACTGCCGCACCTTTGAAGCTCTAAAACTGCGTCGAATTACTCCCAAGTTCGGTCGCCTGCCCAACGTCACCACCGTCGCCAGCGTGGATTTTCACGAGCCTGTGAATGCGGCGACTCTCCCTGACGTCATTCGTCAAATCGTGCGTGACGAACTCTCCCGGCATCAAGATCTTGCGCGCCGCAGTGAGGTCCCGTATGAGAGCTGTTCTCTGCAGGCGGCTCCCGCCTACCGCTCCTCCCCTTGGAGTTTGTCTGGCCAGGCCCCTACCAGTGCTACTCGCATTGATTACAGCGACGCTCCCCGGATCACCCGCCCCGGCCCCAGGGCGCCAGCTCGTCCGCAACGCCACCTGCGGCAGCCGGAGTACGATGGTCGTTTCGACACTGGCTACGAGGAGTGTTATCCCGAGTGCCCCCCCGACCCACCACTTTGTTACCGCTGTGGTATGATCGGTCACATCTCTAGATTCTGCCGTCGCCGGGGCCAGTTTTCCCGCTCCCAACGCCAATGGTCGTACCCTCGCCCGAGTTTCAATGCGCCTGTTCATGACCGTGTCTTCACATCGTCTCAGCGCCCATCGAGTTACGCGCCACCACGGAACGACTCCCCTGCCTCTGACCGAAGTCTGACTCCACCTCCGCACCGCTCTCGCCGCTCGCCTTCTCCCCAACGTCGTTCCCCACCGTCCCCGAGAAACTAGCGTGTGCGGCCGATGGAGGTGCGGTCGCCGGATCATCGATAGTGCCAATTCCTCTGCCCATTGTTATGTTAAGGAACCGCCTTGAAGTTTTAGTGGACGGTATTTGCGCCATGGCCTTAGTGGACACTGGTGCCACGGTGTCAGTGATGAGTACAACTTTCAAGAACCGTCTGGGTCGCAAAATAATGTTCGCTTGGGATCGTGCTGTTATATTCCGGGGTGTAGGGGGAAAATCATTGGTTCCGATTGGTATTTGTTTTGTGAATGTAGTGATCGCTGGCCACATGTTCCGAACTGAATTCACGGTGCTCCCTCGTTCTACGCATGACATCATCCTCGGTATTGACTTTTTGCACCAGTGCGGCGCTACTCTCGACTTCCGCAGTGGTGACATATCGTTAAGTCCTGGCCTTCGGTCAGTTCTCATAGAAGACTCGCCAGTGGTTGCCAAGTGTTTTCTGTCTCTGAAGATACCGTCGTTCCAGCAATGTCTGCCATATTCGTTCCCGTTGTGTCCTCGAGCACGATTTCTGACGCCTTCGATGCTGTGGTGGAACCTTGTTCCCTTAACTGTGCAAAGAAAAGTGTGCTAGTACCCCGCAGCGTCGTCCATGTGACCAAGGGCCATGCCACTCTTTGGACTGTCAATCATTCCAACGAACCTGCAGTATTGCCATGTGGTTTAAAACTTGCTGGCTTTGAAGAACGTTTTTCTGTAGCAGTTGCCGCGATCACTGACAACGTGTCTCGTCCAACTAGACGCCGCGATCTGAGCGACTCTCAATTCCTAGCCATGGTCAACAAATCCCTACCCACTAGCGACCGCCAGGTACTAGTGGCCGTTCTTAGGAAGCATGCGGACGTGTTTGACTTTGGTCGCGACCAACCACCGCCGATTCCAGCTTCCCGTACCCATCACATGATCAATACTGGATCTGCACAGCCGATCCGACAGAAGCCATACCGCGTCTCGCCTTCCGAACGTCAGATAATCGATGAACAAGTCCGTGACATGTTGCACCGCGGCATCATTCAGGAATCTTCAAGCCCGTGGGCTGCTCCAGTGATCCTTGTCAAAAAGAAAGATGGCACTTGGCGATTTTGTGTCGACTACCGCCGGCTTAACAGTGTCACAAAGAAGGATGTTTACCCGCTCCCGCGCGTTGATGATGCCACTGACTGCCTCCACTCAGCCTCCTACTTTTCTTCGGTGGATCTACGGTCCGGGTACTGGCAGATCCCGATGCACCCGCAAGACAAAGAGAAGACAGCATTCGTGACACCTGACGGGTTGTATGAATTTAATGTTATGCCTTTCGGCCTTTGCAACGCTCCTGCCACTTTTGAACGATTTATGAATACGCTTTTACGTGGCCTGAAGTGGCAAGTTTCCATGTGTTATCTGGACGATGTTGTTATTTTTGGTAGGACCTTCGCCGAACATAACAGCCGCTTAGCCATTGTCCTAGACTGCATAGAGAGAGCGGGCGTCGTGCTGAACTCGAAGAAGTGTCGCTTGGTGAACGCCTAATTACTGTGCTTGGCCATCTCGTTGACAAGGATGGCGTCAGACCCGACCCGCAGAAGGTTGAAGCTGTAAGCAGTGTCAAAGAACCCAAATCAGTGAAAGAGCTCAGGAGTTTCCTAGGACTTTGCTCATATTTTCTGCGTTTCGTTCCCAAGTTTTCTGATTTAGCCTACCCGCTTACAAGTCTCCTGCAGAAAGACACCCCTTTCCACTGGACTCGCAGAATGCGACTCCGCGTTTCGGCAGCTCAAGTTTCTACTCACCTCGCGGCCAATATTGCGTCATTTCTGCCTGACAGCACCGACTGAACTCCACACTGACGCCAGCGGCATCGGCGTGGGTGCTGTGCTTATCCAACGCCATGAGGGCAATCAACACGTTGTCGCTTATGCAAGTCGCACCCTCAGCACGTCGGAACGCAATTACACTGTAACAGAGCAAGAGTGTCTCGCCGTTGTTTTCGGCGTACAACAGTTTCGTTCGTACCTTTATGGACGTGCTTTTACAGTCGTCACAGACCATCACTCTCTGTGCTAGCTGGTCAATCTACGCGATCCCTGCGGTCGGTTGGCCCGCTGGGCGTTACGCCTCCAAGAGTTTAACTTCGAAGTATCTTACAAAAGTGGCCGCCAACACGCCGACGCAGATTGCCTCTCGCGGCTGCCGCTCACGGTTACTACTTCCGATGATGAAAACTTCGACGACTATCTCGCTGCCGTTTCCCAAGTGTTTCCAGATCTTGGCACTTTCCAGACGGAACAACGCAAGGATCAGCACTTGGCGCCGCTTTTTGCCGAAGCCCGTGACCCGACATCCGCAAGCCCTTTCTGCATTCGCGACGGTTTACTCTATAGAACGAATTACTCGCCTGGAGGTGCGCGCTTTCTCCTCGTCGTTCCGGCTACTCTGTACTCCTCTGTTCTGCAGGCAATGCACGATGACGTCACGGCTGGGCACTTGGGGTTTGCCAGGACCCTTAACCGCATCAAAGAACGTTTTCACTGGCCAAAAATGCGTCACATGGTTCAGCGCTACGTGGCCACCTGCGTGCAGTGTCAGCGGTTCAAGCTTCCCACGACTTCTTCGCCTGGACGCCTGCATCCTGTGCCACCTCCAAGCACGCCATATGAACAAGTTGGACTCGATCTGCTCGGCCCGTTTCCCCGCTCGTCCAACGGTAACCGCTGGATTATAGTGTGCGTTGATCACCTCCCCCGTTACTGTGAGACCGCCGCCCTACCTTGCGCCACCGCTGCTGAGGTCTCGCTCTTCCTTCTTCGTGCTGTCATCCTCCGGCATGGGCCTCTTCGAGTTGTTATCAGTGACCGCGGTCGCCAGTTTACGGCAGACGTTGTGGAAGAGCTTCTGCGTCTTAGTTCATGCCATTTTCGCCACTCGACGCCGTACCACCCCCACACTAATGGACTGGTTGAACGTACCAATCGGACACTCACGACCATGCTGGCCATGTATGTCGATTCCCGCCATAGGAACTGGGACGACGTGCTTCCCTTCATTACATACGCCTATAACACGTCGAGGCATGAAATAACTGGTTACATGCCCATTCTTCCTTCTTTATGCCCGTCCGCCTCGAAGCTCCCTCGACAGCATCTTACCTTTCTCTCTCGACACCGAGCCTTCTATTGCCAACACTCTATGTCGCGCTGAAGAAGCCCGTCGGATTGCCCGGATACGCACCTTGGCATCACAGCATCGCTCTAAGCAGCGTTATGACCGCCGGCGCAAGGATGTCTCCTACCTGCCCGGTGACGTTGTATGGTTGTGAACGCCCCTACGCAAACGTGGTTTATCAGAAAAGCTGCTATCCCACTACACAGGCCCGATCATCGTTGTTGCTCGCCTCAATGACCTCAACTATGTCATCTCTCCCCAATCAACGCAAGGACGCCGCTCAAGGACAACCCAGGTCGTGCATGTCCCACGGCTGAAGCCATTACACTCTCGGGACTCTGATTGATTGACTGACCCAGAGGGCTTCGTCTGTGAACGGGGAAATGTCACGTGCTGCGCATGGGTTCTGAGGAACAAAGAAGACGTGCGGCGGCTGGAAGAAGATGAGAAAGTCCAGTATCGCGCCGCCGGCGCACCAGGCTCTTCTCGACCTGCCTTGTAAATAGTATTTGTAAATAGAACCTGTAACAATATAAATGCAGGATATAAAGGCAGGCTACATCGGAGCCATCAACACTTGAGCAGCAGCGGAGGCACAGAAAGCACAGCTCTGAGCGCATTCTTCTGTATTTCACAGGTTTGTGCATATACTATATTCCCTTTCTCCTCAAATTGTATAACTGTGCCTTTGACTGCTGCCCTTGGAAAATTGTCTTGTTAAATGAATGAAATTGACACGAATGATGGGTGTTGTTTTGACTGTGGGCTGCCTATTGAAACTGACCATTGATATATGACATGCAAAGAGTGTTTGTGCTCGTATCATTTGGGAAACTGCTGCGGTGTCTCTGAGAGGACTTACAAATCTAAAGGGGAAAGCGCGAGAACACAGTGGCGTTCTCCTATGTGTGGAGGAACTAAGCAAAAGAGAGAGGTAGACTATCCTAACGTTGTTGAAATTACATAACTCCAGTAGGTAGTGAAAAACCTAAGGGAAACCGTCAGTGCTGTTGAAGCAAGCGTCCAGAGGATATCTGACATGTATGACAGTACTCGCACGCCTCTACAAACAAGAAAACGAGATTACAGAAATGAAAAAACGCATTAACTAAATAGAGGGTGACAAAAATGGTCCTGAGATCAGTGCCTTCAAATCGGATCTTAATGAGCATGAATGGCACAACAGAAAATTGAACTTAGAATTCCATGGAATCCCGCAAACTGGCTCTGAAGACCTCCTTAAAAAGGTCAATGAATCTGCAGCATTGCTTGACCTTCCAGAGCTGACACACAAAGATGTTACTGCCATACACCGCCTTCCTGCAAAGAAAGACAAGACACAAGGAATTATTGTACGCTTCTGCAGGCAGGCGGAGAGAAATGCCTGGCTGCAAAACCGCAGGAAATTGCGGGATAGCAGCTCAAATGTGCCGATTCAAGAAAATCTGACAAAACACGGACGTGCACTTCTACAGGAGGGAAAGCAGTGGGCACGTGAAAACAACTTCAGATATGCCTGGTTCAGCCACGGGAAGATACTTGTCAGGCGCAAAAATGGTGAATCTGCAACTGTAATTAAAAGTAGAAGTGATTTGGATGCTCTTCACTAGGTTGGCTGAGGTCTAGTACGTTAACTACCTTCCATAATGGCTCTCTCACCAGGTAGTCTAGCAAACGAACTAGGGAAAAAATAGATATCAGCTCTGACCTTTTTTCACTTAAATGTACCATCAGCTATGAACAAAGTTGCAGGTTTAGAGGCTCTCTTTAATGAAATATAATACGAATTTGATGTCATCATGTTAACGGACGCATGGTATACGAACAATGTTGACAGTTTTTCATTGTCAGGATAGAATGTATTCTGCTTGAATCGTCCCAATCATCATGGTGGCGGGGTATCCCTGTTAGTTTAGAAAATCTACAGTTGTAGCTTACGGCAAGAATACACATGCTCGAACGTTGATTTTGAAATGCTGTCATTGGCGGCGAACAGCTATGTAATTTACACTTTATGTCGCCCACCAAATGGAAATTACTCCTAATTGTTGGAAACTTTCTTTTACAACGTATCCCCTGATAAACATAAAATTGTATGCGGGGGCGATTTCAATCTTGACCTGCTGGTTGATAACAATGCCAGTCGTGAAATAACATGGTTGTTCGAGAGTTTTGGTCTAATTAATGCTATCAATCTGCCTACAAGGCTTACCGTTCGCTCGTCAATTTCAATAGATCTGTTTGTTACCAATGTTAGTAGAGACGACATTAAAGCTGGCACTTTAGCTAACGATCTCAGTGATCATCTTCCCATTATTTTAGCCATTAAAAAACCCACAAAAAATGCAAATCTTTGCGTCTCAACACGTCATATTTACTCTGATAATCTAAATAACTTCCATCAGAAAATAATGAATGCATCTTGGACAGAGGTCTAGTCCTCAAAACCGCAAGCTTTGCATTAGAGCGATTTCTTCGTATTTTTAAGCAAATCTATGATGAAATCTTTCCTACAAGGTAATACTGCCCGCCAAAAAAAAGTCAGGAAAGCATGGAGCAGTAAAGAATTATTCCGTAAGATTAAAGTGAAGAATTCTTTGTATCAACGTTTTCTCTCTTAACGGGACCCTGAACTCTTGAAGTACTTCAAGAAGTTACTCAACCGGCTAAATAAAGAACTTCAGCGTGCAAGAAACTACTTCGCCAACTTACTAGCGAAAACGTCGAATAACACGGCGGCTATGTGGAAACAATTCAACTCGCTTTTCGGGTCCTCAGATGCTAATACAGGAGTTACAGAAATTCTAATCAATAATGTCAAGATGAGAGAGAAAAATTTGGCAGATGCCTTTAATGATCATTTCGTGAGTATCATTTCGCCGCTACCGCCATGAAGCCATGCCGCGTATATCAGCAGTGAATGCGAACATACAATTTTTTAAAACCTACTTATGGATACGGAAGTTGTTTCGACAGTTGCAGTTAAATAACTCTACATCTCGCGATTTTTAAGATATAGAGGTACGTTCAATTAAATTTGTTGTGGATGTTATCAAAGTGCCGCTCACCTACCTTGTGAATCTCTGCCTTACAAATGGCTGCTTCCCTGAGGCATGGCAGATAGGAAAAGGGTCTGTTCTTTATAAGAAAGGCGACAGAAATAACCTAAATAACTACCGACCAATATCTATCTTCCCAATATTTTCTAAAATACTTGAAAAATTTTTTCTTACACGCTTAGTACAGTTGACAGATAAATATAACTTGATAACAAATTCACAGTATGGGTACCGGAAACAACGTTCCACTGCACTTGCCCTGCTTGATCAGAAAGAGTTTATCCTTAAGGGTATTGAACACAACTGTTATGTGCTGGGAATTTTTGTTGATTTCACCAAGGCTTTCAAGTCTCAACCCCAGTTTACTTTTACGAAAGCTGAACTATTATGGTGTACGCGGCGCTGCTTATGATGTTATTCAGTCGTATCTTGGTCATCGCAAACAGTATGTAAATTTAAGTTCTTTCTGATCCTCTATTAAACCTAATCTCTTGGGATTACCTCAAGGAAGCATATTAGGTTCATACCTTTGTAAAATATTTTAAATGATATTGTCAACATAGATACAACCCTATAATTTGTCACCTACGCAGATGATACCAGTCTTTTTCTAGTAGATGCTGAGAGCGAGGTACTCTACCGGCGAGCAAACGATGCGTTAAAGAAACTGGAAGACTGGGCTTCTAGTAACGCATTAATCATTAATGCTGAGAAAACTAAGGCTGAAAATCTTGCGAGCGAGAGGGAAGCAATTACATCCTACTTATCCCTTAATATTGAATAATAAACCCATAGAATTAGTTAATAGTTTCAAAACTCTAGGCGTGTTTTTTCATCAAAATATGCAATGGGACATGCACATCGACCATGTCGTAAGTAAATCGGCACGTGTAATGGGCATACAGTATCGCAACAGGCAGTTATTACCTATAAACACTAGCCTTACAATACAATACAATACATCTTTATTTTCCAGAAAACAACTGCATGGTCTCTTGGGCTAAAAGCTACACAAAAGCTTGACGAGGCCCAAGAGACCACTACAAGGCAGCAGCGTAATGAATAGATACATAATAGATGAATAGTACATAAGTAGACTGCAATAAGGAAATAATAAAACAGTTACTGTGACAAGTAATAATGATGTCAATCACATAAAGCAGCCAGTAATGAACTGAAACCAAAATAAAACAACTGCAAAGCGCATACACAGAAACAACAAACAAAAATTAATGGATTACAACTGCACGAAATAGGAATGTAATTGTTTTTTCTTCAAGCCCTCTGTGTGTCCGTATTTGTTTAGCATTGTAGGGAGGTTATGGGTAAGTGACTGATATTTGTAAAATGTACGAATATGAGGTACTGCCCACGCATCAACATTTCTTGTTTGCACGCTAATATTTTGTCGCTCTAAGAATGCCATGGACGTTAGAAGGTTAGTAACTTCAGGGGAGGAAAAGTAGATTGACTGTAATAGGCGAAATTCATACAGCTTGTATACACTTATGATATTCTAAACTTCGTTCTAAACTTCTGAAGTTTATCCGGCCTCAAAAATGTGCATTCAAACTGCGACTTGATAAAATGTACGTTGGGAAAAAATGCTATGCTTACAACTCTGCCACTGACACGGTGATTGAATGTACCGCTCGTGTTCCCAGCACCGATGGTAGCGAATGACGCGCAGCGAATCATGCTCCCAACAAGCGTCCTTCATCATACCTCGACATCCAAATCGCCTTCACCAACATAAGAAGCCTTATTCCAAAGCGTGACTAACTTCTTAGCTTCATTGATGACATTGACGCCCACAATCATTCTAACTGAAACTTGGTTGACTGCAGAAATCCTCGATAATGAATTGCTTCCCACTAATCTGAAATTCACCATCTATCGCCGAGATCGCGGCGGCCGTAGAGGGGGTGGCGTTCTAATAGCTGTAAGAAACACATTGTCATCATCCTTAGTGTGCCACGACGACGTACTCGAACTATCATGGATTTGCGTTCACACCTCAAATGGGAAAGCTGTATTTGGTATTTGTTATAGACCACCCGATTATAGTCCATCCTTCAGCAACTTACTCTGTCATAGTCTAACATATATTAGGGGCAACTTCCCCAGCTCACCTATTTTTCTATTTGGCGATTTCAACTTCCCCAATATTAAGTGGCCTCTACTTAGCACACCTGGTAATTCACAATCCAGTGAGCCCAAACAATTCCTTGATCTAACTCTTGATTTCAATCTGCATCAATCCATATCACTTCCGACGAGAGGGAATATCACTCTTGATCTATTGCTCACGAGCAGTCCAGATGACATTAAAAGCGTAACGATGCACCCCGGAATCAGCGACCACGCTCTTCTTCACATTTCCATATCACTACTGCTAAAAGTTAGGTGCGCAACTGAGAAGATAATCTTCGACTACAAAAGAGGAAACTGATGCATTCAACGTTGAACTTGCACGGTTTCACGAGTGCTTTCGTGAGTCATATTCGTCACGATCAACCATAACTGGGAACTATACAAAACAACAATGATAAACCTAAGAAACAAATACATACCAAAAATAAATATTACATCCGATCATAGCAATGAGTGGTTTACTGTGACTTTGAAACGCCTCCTGAACAGAAAGAAACGCCTCTACCGGTCAGCAAAGTCGTCTAACTGCCCTGCAAGATGGAACAAATACTATCAGTGCGCAAAAACCTATATCGAAAGCCTGTGTGCGGCAAAACACAAATTCTTTTCAGTTGACCTTCTCAAAATCCTACAGTCTAACCCCAACAAATTTTGGCGTATTCTCTCTCCTAGGTCTCGGCCGAACCAAATAGAACTCATGGGAACTATGGTGACCCAGTGGACCTAGATCAGTACGCTACCGTACTGAACCAATATTTCACATCGGTTTTCACTCCCACACACAACTCTACCACCTCACTTCCACCAGAAACTTCACCGGTTACGATGCGTAAGATACTGATTAATCCCGACGGTATCAGCAACCTCATTGATTCTCTTAAACTGTCTTCCTCGGCTGGGTTTGACCACATCAACAGTAAGTTATTAAAAAACACATCATCAACCTCGTCCCAGATATTAGAATTAATCTTCACCCAGTCTTTGCAATCGGAGGAAGTCCCGGATGATTGGAAAGTTGCCCAAATCGTTCCAGTCTTTAAAGCAGGTGACCGCAAGTCAGCCTCTAACTACCGTCCTATATCATTAACCAGTATCCCGTCCAAACTTCTCAAGCACATTATATCCACGAACCTAATGGAACATCTAGAATCTAACGACTTCTTTTATCCTCACCAGCACGGTTTTAGGAAACACCTTTCATGCGAAACACAGCTTGCCGAGTTCATACTTGACTTACTCGAATCCATGGACCTTCAAGTAGATGTCATATTCCTCGATTACTCTAAAGCATTCGATCGCGTCCCCCATAACCACTTACTTCAAAAGCTTTCATTGCTAGGAATTCCCGCCAACCTAATTCATTGCATCGAAAATTTTCTTTCAGGACGCAAGCAGTTCACTTCCGCAAACGATAGCCACTCACCCTTCACCAGCGTAACATCAGGGGTCCCTCAGGACGCCGGAGTGTCACCGCTTCTATTCCTCATTTACATTAATGATCTCCCTTGTAACATAAACTCTAATTTACGGCTTTTTGCAGATGATTGCGTCATATACAGAGTTATTAAGGCGACCAATGATTCATCTTTGCTACAAACCGATCTTAACACACTCGCCTCATGGTGTAATAAGTCCCTACTTTCCTTAAACATTAGCAAGTGAAAATCTATGTCTTTCACGAGAAAACGCACTGTGAATCCGCATCAGTACAGCATTGGCTCACTTCTTGTCGACCCCACATTATTGTACAAATATCTCGGCCTCCACCTAACACCATCACTATCATGGGTAACCCACATTCAAAGGATCTGCGCAGAAGCCTCACGCACACTCGGCTACTTACGACGTAACTTGAAGGCCGCATCCCCTGAAATAAAGAAACTAGCATACATGACATTCATTCGCCCGAAATTAGAATATGCGTCATCCATTTGGCATCCATCTCAAGCTTATCTCGCCGCCGACCTGGAAGCCGTACAGAACCGCGCCATCCGCTTTATAACATCTTCCTATTCAAGAAAAACCAGCATCACTGCACTGAAACAGTCCGTCTCCATTCCATCGCTCGTGTCACGCCGCATCATATCTCGCCTCTGTCTTCTGCATCATTTCTATTATCATCCGCGCTCACGCCACGCAATACTAGAACCCCCCCCCCATAGGACGTCTAGCCGCTTGAACCATAATCATAGCATCGCTCGCATCAACTGTCGCACGTTAGCACTCAGTTCTTCTTTTTTCCCGCACGCAATAGCTCTATGGAATGCCCTGCCAAACACCATTGCATCATGCACTAATCGCAAATCATTCCGTGAAATGCTAAAGGACCATTTTTCGTGAGAGCAATCTTTTCAGTTATATGTTGTGCTTGATACAGACCTCGCTCCTTGGTCCTTGGTCCTTGCTTTTTTTCATTCCTTAGCCTTTGTTTACTCATGTGTTAATTTTTTTTTACTTGTTACATATTGTATAACCTTTACGACACCCCTTACCTGCTGTACATTTCTATTCCTTTTCACTGTTATTTTTTTTCTCTTTCTTTGTAGTGTTCTTGTCATGTTGGTACAAATCTTGAGTTTGCTCCCCCCTTATGTAATGCCCTCAGGCCTTTAAGGAAAAAATAAATGAAATGAAATGAAATGAAATTGAATGATTCGAATGCACCCTTTGTAGTTTTTTGTGGGCTCAATATTTGCTATGTAACGGATGATTTTTTTCTGTAGAACCAGGAGTTTATTTAAATTGGTTTTTGTGGTTGTACACCAAACTAGACTACAGTATCTTAAATGGGAGTTAAACAGAGCATGATATACTTGAAGTTTTATCTTGGGTGGAAGTACTGTCCGACAGCGCGATACAACTCCTGTAATCGAGGAAAGCTTTTTACGAAGGTGATCAATGTGAGCATCCCAGGTTAGATGCGAGGAAAAATGTACACCTCATATTTTATGGTTGTCAACAATTTCAATTTCTTGGTGCTCATAGGTTATAGTGTAATATATTTCAACCAATTTGTTTTTAGCGCGGAATATAATAGCTTTTGTTTTAGTGCAACTGATTTGAAGTCTGTTTAACTTGGACCATGTAGGCAGCTCAGCTAAAAATTCATTAGATTGCATAATTAAACCATCAGCATTAGGGCCAGATACAAGAATAGTACTATCATCAGCATATATCACTAGTTTTACTGTATTATCAATATTGACCAAGTCATTAACGTATGTATTGAACAACAGCGGACCTAACACACTTCCTTGGGGTACGCCACTCTTTATCGGAAAAAGGGATGAGCTGCAGTTTTTGACAAACACTCTCTGAAACCTGTTGCTGAGGTAGGACTTCAGCAAAGCTAGACACGTGCCGCGGATCCCGTAAGCTTGCATTTTGGATAGAAGAATGCTATGGTCGAGGCAGTCAAAAGCCTTGCTGAAATCTATAAAAACAGCCAACGAGAACAAATTACTTTCTATGTTTCGTAAAATATTTTCTTTTAACGTTAGTAAAGCAGTTTCCGTCGATCTGTCCTTCCTAAAACCGAACTGTGCATTTGTTATTATGTTTTCTTTCTTAAAGAAGTTAGTTATACGAGCAAAAATTATTTTTTCTAGTGCCTTAGAAAATACAGGGAGGACTGAAATTGGACGATAGTTTGTTGCCAGGTTTGGGTCGCCGCCCTTGAAGATTACAGAAACTCTGGCACATTTCATTTTTTCAGGAAAGACGCCCGAATCCAGTATCAAATTAAATCTATCATTCACTATTTCTTTCCCATATACAGTACTGCCTTTTGGTATCGGGTACAACGACGGCAACAAATATGTCAAAGCTAATAAATCTGCCAAATAGGCTGATTAAAATTATCTCTAATACTTCCTCCACTCACAACCCTGATGTTTGTTGAAAAAGTTGATTTAATAGCGTTATCAGACCTATACAAATATCGCCTCTGCGAAACATTCAGAAGCCAACAAAAACAGGAATTCGACTCGTTATCAAACATAGCATCTTTAAGAACTAACAGTCATTACTATTAAACGCGCCATCCTGAATTTTGGTTTGTGCCTATTTCATGGACCAATTACGGCGCTGAAATGTTGTGCCAGTCATTCCGAGTATGTTGAATCCTTTCATAAAAAAGGGAATCATCATAGAGAATCGGTCATTAAGGGCACTAAATTGTTTGTTTTTGTCATGTATCTCTCCACATCCATATCCACATCAGTCAGGGACAAAAGTCTCCGGACCACGTGTTCCTCAAACGAAGCTTATAGCTCTACTATCAGACAGCGACTGGAGACCGCACTTGTAGAGTTGAAAGAACAAAAATTTAACTTTTACCTCCACAAGTTTGGTCTCCAGCCGCCGACTGATAGCAGAGCTATCGGCTTCGTTAGAGGAACACGTGGTCCGGAGAATTCTGACCCCGACTGTACATGCTCCAACATGACTAATGTGTTGTTACATCATTGATGTCCTTTTTTTTTCTTAATTTGTGGTGTGCACTTGCTATTACCTGTGTTTTTTTTTCAATGTATACTTTGTTGTATTCCCTTTATTTTTTACAATTTCACTATGGGCATTTGCTAATTCCTATTTTTTATTTTCTTTTCATTGTAACCTTTTTTGTTACTGATTGCAGTTCACCCATGTATTTGTTTGCTTCACTGACATGTACAATACTTGCTGATGTTCTGCTCTTGTATAGGGGATGGGAGCCTAATAAAGCTGCATTATAGCGGCGTTTTCTCCCCATCTCATCCTGTATGTTTATCACATGAATTAATTCAATTCAATTCAATATCAATTATTATTTTTACTGAGGAATTGAGAAGTTATGTGCCAGTTTCCTCCTACTGCTTGCTGCGAGGATTTTCTGTCTAGCCCTCCCCGAAAAGTGTTATGCAGTCTCTTTATGCATTTTCCCGACTCGTCGCGAATGCTACAGTCGTGTATTAAGGCGGAAGCCTTTAATGCCTCATCGTTGTAAGCAGAAGTTGTCGACAGAAATGTCACGCTTTTCAATTGGTCGAAACGGTCGTGACGTCTCAGTGCGCGAATTTTCAAACGGGGTCAATTGTACCTTGGCTAGTAATCATGAAACCAATTAAAGGGATCGTGTAGTGTTGCTCCAAGTGGGACTGAGTTTAATTAATTGCTTAATTACCCAACTAGGCTAATTAACCCTTCTAGTCAGGCAAGATAAATAAATAAACCGAGTAGGAAATTGGTCGAGTTCGGGAATCGATCCCCGGTCTCTGGAGTGCGAGACGAGCACGATACCACTCCGCTTGCCAGCTCGATGGTTTGCAATGAACAAAGGAGCGTCTAGAGAATATGGTGTCTTCGTTCACTCCCATCTTCCTCCCTTCCCGTTACGGCGAGGTTCAGGTGTCCACCGAGATATGCGAGACAGATACATTTCCTTTCCTCAAAAACCAATTTACCGACGAGCAACGCGTACGGGCGATGGCGTTCTATGGACTCCCTGGCAGCGTTGCAAGACGCTTTCGCGTTTCACTCTTAAGGCGCGCTCACACTGGCGGGAAAACGCGCAACGCAGAACGTTTACCGCGCGCCGCTTGCCGCGCAAACCGGTTTTTCTCCCGCAGACAGGCTGCTGTGCCGTCCCGCAGAGCGATGGGTCCGGGAGCTATTTTTCCCGTGCCGCTGACGAGAACAGCCAATGGGGGCCGACCGTGAACCGTGACGTCGGACCCGGTTCAGTGACCCCGTCGGCGGAGGCGGAGGCTGCGCGCGTCCTGCCGGGCACTTGGCGGTTGCTTTGCCCTTTCTCAACGCCTGCTCTCTAAATTCCAAGACAACCGCAGCGAGAAAACTCGCGCAGTGTGAGCGTCATTCCGAGGAGCTGCGACGCAGCGGCGCCGTTGACGCTGCGCCCCTGCGGGAAGTTTCCCGCTAGTGTGAGCGCGCCTTTAGAGGCGAAGCCTAACGTCTTAACAACGCATCAGTGACACAAGCAGCAACACTGCGCTCAAGGCTTCCGCCTCACCGCAGTTTACGTCAGCAAAGTGCCCCCCCCCCCCCCTGAATTTTAATAAGGTTGTGCGACGGCATGGAAGCTTGCAACCTTTGTGGTGAGCTGTTTCGCGAATTTAAAAAGAAAGCATGGTTTAAAAAATTCATAATAACTTGCCAGCTCAGCTCCGAAGACTCATACTTGGTGTGAAGTTTTCTTGGCATAAATTTTAAGCATTGAAAAGATTTAAAGCGACTTTGGATTCGTTGCATAGTCCCTTTAATGACATGCTAGTAGAAATCAGGAGGAAGAAATGGGTTTGGGCAGGGCATGTAATGCGAAGGCAAGATAACCGATGGTGCTTAAAGGGAAGGTGAACTGTTTTGTCTAGAATTCGAGGTTAGTTGAGAATTAGAATCTATGAAGCTTAATGGTAATGCGTGAAAATTGGTTTTTCGCTAGCATTTAAAGTGGTGACGTAATTCCGATTAGAACCGCGATGATATTCAAGATTGTCCTCACTGCGTAGGGGAAGCTCAGGGAAACTCGTGGTGACGTCATAGCTACCAAAATTTCAGATGTCCACTACCTTGTTCTACATGCTGCCGTGCGCCTCCCGATGCCGCCAAGCAATGCTTCGTGAGCTTCATCTGTTACGGCATTCGTTTTCTTCCTTCAAACTACTGCTTCTTCACTGGGAACTTAGCGCCGCCGTACGTGACGTCATCACTGGGCCCCAGCCTGCTGCTGTGCGCTGCAGAGAAGCCTGAACGCAGATGCCCCTATAGTCGGCGATTACGTCACCATTCCATATTCTAGCGCAAAAAGAATTGGCATGTTTTACATGCAAGTTACACACATTCGGCTCGTTTAAACTCATCGAAACCTCTGCAGTTGCCCTTTAAGGGTAACGGTGTGGATTGCTACGGAAGGCAAGCGTAGTCGGGGTGGCAGAAAGTAAGATGGGCGGATGAGATTAAGAAGTTTCTAGGGACATGGGGACCGTAGCTGGCAAAGGATGGGATTAACTGCAGAATTCCCGAAGAGGCCTTTGCCCTGCAGGGGGTGTAGTTGCTGATGATGATGTTGACGATGAAAGACACACTTTTATTTCGGAAAAATAGGATTTAAAATTTGCTAAGGTAAAAGCATGGGCGAATTGGTGGTTGTTCATTCTAAACCAGCGGAGAAAAGACACGTACAAAAGGAAGAGACGAACACAGCGCCTGTGTGTACGTCTCTTCCTCTTGTCCGTGTCTTCTTTGAGCTGGTTTAAAATGAGGATTTAAAACCGCGCCAGAGAAACCTTTACAGACTTCTGTGCAGATCACCGACACAACCATAGCAGCAAGATCAAAGAACTGACCAAAACTGCACTAAAAAGGAGTCTGTGCTCATCGAACATCATTGCAAATTTAATAGGGTTCAGCGCAATCTTTCTTTAGTGGCCCGGAAACTTTGGGCAATGTCTACCAGTGGAACGGAGCCTAATCGAATGCAGAAGAAAGAAAAAAACTTTCTAAAGCTTCATCTATTCAAAAATTATCGTGGAAAACATTTCTATGTTATTACCCTGAAGGGAACGGTTCCGTAGCGGTGCCGTACCATAGGTCGCGTCCTCCGCTCTTTGATGAACATGCTCTCTTTAGGTACTTGCTCAGTTCTGAGCCAGACACTCTTCGATACTTGGACCCCACCTCGAATGTTCACCTGCACAATTAAAACAAAAAACAGATCTTGCGTATTCTACACATGCTCATTTGCCATGCCTGTAGCTTCCAACCGGCTTAAGAAGGCGTATTTACGTATCCCTAATCCTTCCAACTTCCCCTCACCCAGTGGCGGTCCAGGAGATAGGTTCTAGGGGGGGGGGGGGGGGGGGTCAAAACTGGTCAAAAATTAACCAGTTTTATTTAAACTTATTTTTACAGCACTTTTCGTGCACTTTGTTGTCGAAAAATAAACGGCGAACGATACAGATGTTATACCATAACTCATGCTTAGAATGTTAGCGGATATGTGAGCAATGTTCATTTTCGTACGAGGGGAAAATATGTTAAAACGGATGCTTGAGGGAGTTCGTATTTCATTTTCCTGAAAAACAGCGCGAACTTGGACGAGGACAGAAGGAAGACACATAGATGGGCGCCGACTTACAAATGAAATTTTCATTGCTTGGATCATAGAAATAAATAGGAGGCCAACAAACAACAAAAGAAACAATATACACATCCAATAATGATACACAAGGAGCCAATCGCTATGTCACTTGCATATGTTCAAAAAGTGCAATTCTTTGTTAGGCTTCAATGATTTCACGCGTTAGCTGATTTTTGTTCTTACTTATCACTTTAGCTTTCTTGAAGTCTGGCTGGTAATTTTAGCGCTCACAATCTCTGAATTGAATGCTTAGATGATCTTTCACGGTGTTAGGCACGTTGTTGTTGTGTTCTTTGAGGCGTTCGTTCAAGAATCTGCCCGTCTGGCCAATGCTTACCGTAGGATAGTGAGTTGACATAGACAACATTTTCTTGGCAAACCACGAAACGGTTTTCGTGATTAGTATCATATTCTTTGAGTGTCATGATTCGATGTGTATGTTGTTAATTTTGTTGTTTGGTGGCTACCTATTTACCCGGTCCGAGCAATAAAAACTTCAGTTGCAAGTCAGCGCCCGTCTATATGTCTTCCTTCTGTCCTCGTCCAAGTTCTCGCTGTTCTTCAGGAAAACAGGTCGTCGGCTGAGTTTTTCCGCAATCTCGTGTTCTGGAAGGTCAAAGCGCCTGTCTGGGTATTTCACGAGCGACATTTGGTTCATGGTTTAGTTTGGTTTATGGGGGTTTAACGTCCCGAAGCGACTCAGGCTATGAGGGGCGCCGTAGTTTCATGAAAGGATCCAGAAATTTCTACCACCTGGGGCTCTTTAACGTGCACTGACATCGCACAGCGTACGGGCCTCTAGAATTTCGCCTCCATCGAAATTCTACCGCGTGGCCGGGATCGAACCCGCGTCTTTCGGGTGAGCAGCCGGGCGCCATAACCACTGAGCCACCGCGGCGGCCCACGAGCGGTATTAGCAGCCTTCATTACTCAGTTCGGGAAAGGGTCTTCGTCTCACCCTCGGTCCCTTCCGACAAGGCGGCTGGTCGGCGCTCCTTGTAAAGCCAGCAGAGGGGATGATCTGCTCGCTAGGGTCGTTGTGTCCCATGGTGGGATAAAGACATGAATGGGTGACTCCTTGCCGCCCGACGAGGTTGGTGGCCACCGCAATCGCAGGTGAATGGCACCGCCGCCACCGTCGTCGCCGCGCCGGCGCCAAGGCACGACAGCAGTGGGGGCATGGCAGGACCATGATACCTCAACAATCATTACGAATTGTACAACTATCAACCTGTAGGACGTAGTGTTATGTGAAATAAGACAGCCGCTATTAGGGTGAGCGTACAAAGTAGGGGATCATGTAGCAGCAGCAGCGGCCTTAGGCAGTAGGCGCAGCACAAGCCGCCAAAGACGATGACGCCGAAGTTCCGCCGAATGGAGCTCGTTTCTCGTGCCGGTCCCTGGCCAATCCCCCGCCGTGAGTATGTGCCATTCAGCCTGAGGACATCATCATCATAATCTCGTGCCGCTGGGACGCGCCCCTCTGCTGCACGCTATCTTACATTCTAACACTTCGGCCAGTAAATCCATCACTTCCTTCATCGTGCCGGCCTGATACTTTTCGGGTGCGACAACTACTTGACGCATCACAGACGAAAAAGCTTTCCAGTTCTACGTCAAAAATCACATCTGGCCCTATGAGAGTCCGAAAACGCACGTTCGGGAAGATTCCAAAGGTTTTTTGTCTTCACTCCCGTCGCCCCTTAGGACCGCCACTGCCCTGACCCCATTTAAGGCAAAAGGCTAACCTCGTGCATTAAGTGTTTTTTATCAGCATCATGTATTGGCAAAGTGTGAAATACGACAAACTAGTATGCCAGAGATCTGAAAGGGTGAAGATAGAGAGCAGCAACTTAGAATGCTAGCATAGGTATATTTCATGTACCAGTTTCAAGTTATGAGTAGTTAGCAACGGCTGCAAGAGCATGTGAGGCATTGACAAGTAATCGAGAGCTGTTTGATTTGGAATGCACAATAGAAACGAAATTACCGCACATTCAAGATATAAGAAGCAGCGATCTGCACTAATGTTTATAACGCAAACAAAATGCATCGATAAATGGAAAGAACCAGTCACAAAAGACGAGGGACGAGAGGAGTGTACACGCCACAACGACTGGACTGTCAGCTGAAGTTTATTAGAAAATATATAGTCCCAGCGACGCCAGCAGAGCATGCGCAACAGCTCCATCAAAAATCACAGCGCAAAAGAGACAACAAATCTCATCTATCGTGATCGACCTAAAAAAGCAAATTCTTTCTCGAGTGAGCGCACCGAGGTTGTGCTAATACAATCATGGCCTGACAAACCGATATGATACGCTTCTAAGATTTCTCGCTCTTCCTTTCCCTTGCCTCTACAAATAATCGTGAGATTGCTGAACAAAGGATAACAGCCACATTCATTGCAATGGCGATGCAAGTTTGCACCGCCATCGGACCTCAGGAAGGACTGGTGCTCACGCAGCCGGTCATTAATACACCGACCAGTTTGGTCTATGTATACTCTCTCGCATGTGAGGGGGAACTTGTACGCGACCTGTGCGACACACGCCGTGAAACGGTTCTCGTGCTGCGTTGTGCAAACGTGGTTCCTTTCCCTGCCTCGAGAAATGCGCGAGCACAGTCCCGACAGCTTGCAAGGAGCAGAAGACACCATACTCATTCCCTGCTTGGCCGCGACATTTTATTGCGAAAGCATTACTGCTTGCACATTTCTGCCATCGATGAAGGTTCATCCTTCGCTCCGGCTCAGCTGCGGCGCGCTACCACGTGACCGCGTGACGTCACGACAAGAGGAGAGCTGGGGGCCCAACTCGTCTCATCGATGGGGGCTCATCCTTCGCTCCGGCGCCGCTTGCGGCGTGCTACCACGTGACCGCTTGACGTCACGACAAGAGGATAGCTGGGGGCCCAACTCGCCTCATCGATGGAGGGTCATCCTTCGCTCCAGCGCAGCTGCCGAGTGAGAGCGCTCGCTAGACTGGGATAAAACGGAGCTGCGGCTGTGCTCCTCGCAGTGCTGTGCTACGTCGGAGGATGCGTACAAGACGAGGCTGGAACGGTGTGCCGCGGCCAAGCGACGGCGCCGTGCCGAAGAAACAGCCGAAGAAAGGGAACAACGGTTGGCGAAGTAACGTGCGTATGCTGGAGAATGGCGAGCAGGCCGGCTTGCTTCGGGTGGATCTACAAGTTCAGAGTCAAAAGCCATTTCTTTCAGAGTCAAAAGCCAGATCACCAAAGCGTGTTGATCGGAATAAATAAAGCACATTTACAGTAGCCCCATGTTGTGCCCAGAGTGAATCCATGCGGGTAACCATATTAGCAGAACCAAGTCGCGACCAGAGTTGCACTATACGGGAAACCATGTCCAACTACCAGCAGAACCAAGCGCAGCCAGGTGTTATTGCTTTCGCAATCAGCCAGGCTTAACCAAGATAAGCCTTCAGCCAATTTTTTGATGTTATGGCTCACTTTATGCATGTACGGCATGACCTTCAATTTCTTGCGTTCAGTAGCCCCAACGTCAGCCCTCTTCGCGCGTCCTTTCTTGAGGTTCTGAAGCAGTGACTCAGCCACTGCCTTCAAAAGGGGTTTAGGGAACTCCGCGGATTCCAAACCTTTGCACTGATTCTGAAGGCTGCTTTTGATAGCGTGGTGACAGTTTTTTCGAGTGCATTACGGAAACAGTTCATCACAATCCCTCTCTTTATAATCTAAGAGTGTGCAGAAGCGAAAGGTAACAATGCTTTCTTCCTTCTAGGCAAAAACATTCAGCATAAATGGCCATCGTCAAGGAAAGTTAGTTGCATTTCTAGGAACCTGATAGAATGATTGCTAGAGAGTTCATGAGTGAAAGTGAGAGTACGTTCCCAGAAATGCTCGTGATCGTGACGTGGCGGAGGAAAAGGCGTTCATCCGCTCTCGTTAATCCTGTGCACAGGTGGGGGTACAGTTTATGTCTCTCTTGGTATAGTTGACAAAATGAACAAGGGAGGGGAAAACCTCAGGTTGCTAGAGCCAACGTTTCGACAAGGGGACTTGTCTTCGTCTGGGCAAAGCGTTCATCATCAGCAGGGATTAAATAGGGCCTTCGCTCCGAGGAGGAAGGCCCCGGGGGTGGGGAAGGAAAGTGGTGTGGGAGGGGATGCGTGTCAGGAAGGGGAGGGAGGGGAATCATGATTCGTTAGGCTGCAATAGTGGAACAACTTATATCCGGGGGGTGTGTAATGAACAAAAGGCTTTGAAGGGGCTGCGACGGGGGAAGAGGATGAGGCGCTGGGTGAACCTGCAAAACTCAGATAAAAGGATTAGTCAGCGTGGTACAGGGAAATGAAAAAAAAAGGCTGGCACTGGAAGGAGAACGAAGGGGGGCATTTCCAAGGAAGGGCAAGGCAGGGGGGGGGGGGGGGGTGAATGGCTCGTGTTCAGAGAAAGCCAAAAAGTGGGGGCGGAGGGGGGTAACAGGAGTGTCATGGTTTCCGAGAACTGGTAGCAGGGGATTAGGAGAAAAGAAGAGAAAAAAAAAGAAAAAAAAGGTGAACAAAGGGAGAGGGTGATAAGGCCGGAAATGGGGTGGAAGATATGACGTGGGAAGGGTGCAAGGAGCGACAGTATACTTATGTGAGGTTCTAGGAAATAGTCTGACCACGTGCAAGACATTTGTTAATTTAAAATTATGCTGACCCTGGAATGTACCTGAGAGATTCCAGGTTTCCTCTGGACATGTTGATCCCTGTTGGTTGCAGGGTTTTAAATTTGTGGATTAGGAATGCTTCTCTGTATTTTCTGTCCCTAGTCGATTTGAAGCCTGACTGAAGAATGAACAATTTGAGTTCGTCGAATTTGTGATGGCGTTGATTAAAATGGGTCGACACTGCCTTCTGTTCATTCCGTGTTGTGTCAGCCCGGAGCCCGTTTAATCTGGCACTCATTGTTTGTCCGGTTTCTCCGATATATTGTTTCTGGCAGTAGGAGCACTGGAGCATGTAGATAATATTGGACGATGTGCAGTCAAAACTGGTCTTTATATCGAAACTGAAATCGCTTGCCGTACTTTTAACCGTAGTGTCCCTTTGTAAATGTTTGCATGTCTTGCATCTAGGTCGAGAGCATGAAGTTACTGTCGGTGGTGGTTTCTTACCGAGCCTAGCATGCACCAGGATGTCCCTCAGGTTTGTGTTGCGTCTGTATGTTACCCTTGGTGCGTCGGGAAATATTTTCTTGAGACGGTCGTTACCAGTTAAAATGGGGTGGTATTTCCGCAGGATATTGTTTATGTTTGGAAGCGCGTTTGAGTATTTCGTTATAAGTGCAGGAGGTCGTTGACTGTTAGCTTTTGTTCGTTTTTTAAGAACTACATCTCGTTTCAAGTGTGGTTGCTCGTTGCCTGGTTTGAGAATGAGGAAGCTAACCTCACGAACTGGGAAACCTTAAAGGAGCAGCTTCTAAAGACCTTCACGAACGTCGTGCGAAAGGAGAGAGCCCAGCAGCTGCTACAGTCTCGCATACAACACCCAAGCGAGACCGTTGCTGTGTGCACTGACGAAATGAAGCGTCTCTTCAGGCGTGCCGACGCGAGCAAGAAGGAAGAAGAGAAGGTGAAGTTGCTTATGCGAGTAGTTAAAGAGCAACTATTTGCCGGCCTCGTTCGCAACCCACCGAAAACCGTCGCCGAATTCGTAGAAGAGGCATCCACAATGGAGAGAACTCTTGACGCCCGAGCCCGCCAGTATGACCGCCAGCAGCGCTTTTTGTCAGCAAGCTGCATGGGCACCGCTAAAAACGATAACCTGCGGGAGGTTATACGTGAAGTTGTGCGAGAGGAGCTCCGACGATTGCTGCCAACGGGAACGCCGCCGCAACTTTCATCGCTCACTGACGTCATCCGGGGCGAGGTTCAACAGGCCTTGGGTGTGACGCCGACACCCAGGCAGCCTCTGCAGCACCCAGCCGTGACTTACGCCGCAGCTGTGCGCCGTCCTGCACCTCGACGACGGGACCCAAGCCCCTATCGCCCTCAGCCAGCTGCGTTAAACCGCCGCCCACTCGCCCCAACCCGCCCGTCCTACGAGCGCCGCCCACTATGCTTCCACTGTGGCGAAGCCGGTCACGTCCTCCGGCACTGCCCATACAGAAGACTGGGCATCCGAGGGTTCTCTTACGACGCTCCACGACCCCGACCCGGCCAGCGACCAGCTGAAATCGAGGAGTTTTTGCGTCGGGAAGAATACTCATCGCCGAGCCGCCTATCACGTTCCCCGTCGCCATCGTCTCCGCGCTTTGTTTCTCCTAGCCGAGGTTACGCCGTGCGTGGACGCTCCCCCAGCCCCCGAAGGTTAAACTAAATAAAGCAGCCTCTGGAGGTGAGGTTGCTTCTAAGCGCAATGACAAAGATCCTCCATCGACAAGTACTCAAGACCATGCCTCAACGACGACGACGACACCGACGACGACGACGACGACGACGACGACGCGGCCAGACTTGAAGCTTTTACCGCTGCCCAGTGAAGTAAAGTCGCAGTACGCCCACCGCATCCTCAACACTCGACGAAGCCGAGATCGGACACCGAAGACAACGTACAATACGAGAACGAGAACAAGTGACCTTGAAGTTACGGTCGACGGTCACGCGGTTACCGCCTTGGTGGGCACGGGAGCTGACTACTCTGTCCTGAGTGGCCCACTCGCTGTCGGACTCAGGAAGGTAAAACAACCTGGGATGGCCCACTGATCCGCACCGCAGGTGGCAACCTGATTACGCCGTCAGGACGCTGCACCGCGAGAGTTACTGTAAATGGGAGAACCTATGCGACAACCTTCCTGATCCTACAGCAATGCTAGTGAAAAAGAAAGACCCTTCGCTTTTGCGTCGATTACCGCCGCCTGAACAACATTACGAAGAAGGATGTCTACCCCCTCCCCCGCACCGACGATATACTGTACCGGCTGTGCAACGCTAAGTACTTCTTATCGATGGACCTGAAGAACGGCTACTGGCAAATTGAAGTCGACGAAAGAGACCGCGAGAAGACTGCGTTCATCACGCCAGATGGACTCTTCGAGTTCAAGGTGATGCCATTCGGCCTCTGCTCTGCCCCAGCGACATTCCAGCGAGTAATGGATACGGTGCTCGCAGGCTTGAAGTGGCAGATTTGCCTAGTCTACTTAGATGACGTTGTTGTCTTCTCCTCAAGCTTTGAAGACCACCTCAGAAGGCTTCGGATAGTGCTGGAAACGATCAAGTCTTCAGGCCTGACACTGAAACCAGAGAAGTGCCACTTCGCCTACGAGGAGCTGCTGTTCCTTGGTCACGTCGTAAGCAAGGATGGAGTTTGCCCAGACCCCGAGAAGACGGCTGCGATCGCAGAGTTTCCACAGCCTAATGACAAGAAGGCTATACGCAGATTCTTTGGATTGTGCGCTTATTCTCGGCGATTCGTCAAGAACTTTTCGCGCATCGCTGAACCTTTGAGCCAACTTACCAAGGCTGACGTGCCTTTTAAATGGGAAAGGCCGCAAGAGGAAGCTTTCAACGAGCTAAAGCGCCGCTTACAGTCCCCTCCTGTGCTCGGGCACTTTGATGAAAACGCCGAAACCGAAGTTCATACCGATGCAAGCAGTGTGGGCTTAGGAGCGGTCCTCGTTCAGAAAAATTGCAGAGAGGAGAAAGTTATCGCGTACGCTAGCCGTTCACTATCGAGAGCCCAAGCCAACTATTCGACGACAGAGAAAGAATGTCTCGCCATTATTTGGGCCACGTCGAAATTTCGCCCCTACCTATACGGACGACCATTCAAGGTTGTGAGCGATCACCATGCTCTCTGCTGGCTGGCCAATTTGAAAGATCCCTCCGGCCGCCTTGCTCGATGGAGCCTGCGTCTTCAAGAATTCGACATAACTATAGTCTACAAATCTGGCCGCAAGCATTCCGATGCAGACTGCCTATCGCGAGCCCCCGTAGACGCAGCACCGGAAGAGGAAGACGACGACGCTTTCTTGGGACCGGTAAGCGCCAGCAGTTTCGCGCAGCAGCAGCGCTCGGATCCTGAGTTGCAAAGCCTAGTTGATTATTTGTAACAAGGTAGCCATGTGGGCTAGTTGGTGTACATCAGACATAACTTCACCAGCGAAAGGACGAGACACGAGGGGAAGAAGAACACAGGACAACGCTGCACTAACAACTGAAGTTTACTCGAGAAGCGGCCACTCGAGAAGCGGAGACAAACACTGTAAGCGATCCTTCGTTTCGAAGAGAAAACTTCAGAGTATCACAGCTGACTAGACATGGCGGTTTTTCCGGATGTCTGTTTTTCCGCCTCCCCGGTGGTTGAAGCGCCAACTGTCGTCCTTGGTCCTTCACAATAATGTCCTTCTGAAGAAGAACTTCGCGCCCAACAGGACAGCGCATCTTCTTGTCGTGCCCAAAAATCTCCGGCAAGACATTATGCAGGCATGTGATGATGAGCCGACTGCAGGGCATCTCGGGATTGCTCGCACGTTGCACCGCATCCAGGAGAAGTACTATTGGCCGCGGCTAGCCACCGACGTTTCCCATTACGTGAAAACGTGCCGTGAGTGTCAGCGACGCAAAACGCATCCGACTAGACCAGCCGGACTCCTGAACCCCATACCACCGCCAACTAAGCCCTTTCAGCAAATCGGGATGGACCTCCTCGGCCCCTTTCCGACTTCATCATCCGGTAACAAGTGTATCATCGTGGCCACCGACTACATGACCCGCTACGCCGAAGCAAAAGCGTTGCCTAATGGTACCGCAACAGAAGTTGCAAAATTTTTTGTCGAACAAATTCTCCTCCGACACGGCGCACCCGAAGTGCTCATCACAGACAGAGGAACAGCATTTACAGCGGAGCTCACGCAAGCCATTTTGAAGTACAGCCAGACAAGCCATCGGAGGACAACTGCCTATCATCCGCAAACCAACGGACTCACAGAGCGTCTGAACAAGGCCATCGCAGACATGCTCTCCATATACATCGACGCCGAACACAAAACGTGGGACTCTATTCTGCCCTACCTGATCTTCGCCTATAATACTGCCGCCCAGGAGGCAACCAGGTTTACTCCATTCCAGCTGGTATACGGCAGGAAGCCCACGACAACACTCGACGCGATGCTCCCGCACGTTTCCGACGAAGACAACCTCGACGTCGGCACCTACCTTCATCGCGCCGAGGAAGCCCGAAGACTTGCGCGGCTTCGCATTCAAGACCAGCAGCACACCGACGCCCGACGCTACAATCTGCGCCGACGAGACACGCATTACAAGCCAGGTGATTGGGTTTGGATATGGACGCCAGTTCGCCGCCGTGGATTGAGCGAAAAGTTGCTGCAACGTTACTTTGGCCCGTACAGTGTTCTCCGTCGCATCGGTGACCTCGACTATGAAGTCATCCCCGACGGCACGACAGCATCTCAGCGACGCCGCCCACGCCCGGAAGTCGTACATGTCGTACGCCTGAAGCCATATTATGAACGCTAAAGACTCGAAGTTTTATTCTCCGTGTTTATTTTTCTTTTAAAGAATCGAGACGATGCTTCTTTGGAAGGGGGGTAATGCCACGTATCATTGTAGTGTTTGTTCGTTCACGCTCAAGGCTGCAGGAAAGGGTTGTTATCACTTTTGTTCGTGACGCGAGAAGCGACCACACTAATCTCGATTGATCGCAGCCATGAAAGGCTGCATCTAGGTTTTTCCAGATTTCTGTAGGTGATCTTGTCTTGTGATCTGGAAGTTTCCTTGCCGGCTTTAAATTGAGCGATGCCGCGAGCGGCGGACATTCGTAGATCGACGATTGACGAGCACGCTTGTTGCTTACTCCGCCACCGAGTGATCCAGTTCTTTTGCGGGCGCAAGTCAGCCCTAATAAAGAGCTTCGTTTGCAAATATTTCTGGTGTCTTCCTGACCGCTGGACTGCCGTCACTAAAATGTGACAATATTCTTGTCGTGTTTGTTGGGGCGGAGATAGGGGGTCGGGTATAGTATTCTGCTTGTTACAAAGGCGTTGGCCAGCCGCAATGCGTCTTTGCTTCGCAATACCCCTTTCTTGTCCGAGACTCTGCGGACCATTCGGCCCACCTTATCTGGAACCTACTTCATTTAAGAGAGGAACAAATAAGAAGGGGTCGCTGAACAAGAATGACTCAACGTACACCGAATCCATATCCGTAAAGATAACAGGGGAATGCCTACCAAGCATCTTATCCTGACGTCTAAATGCAGCACATTACCAGAATCTATAGAAGTGAGGTACATGAACCTTAATGTACGACAAAGAGTACACGTTTCAAGTGCCCGAAATGTGTTCATAGATCACTGATCAGTCGCGGCCTCGAACCGTGAGCGAAATCTGCTTCAAAAGTCCATCAAATCGATAACTGTGACGCTACGCTTGTCTTAATGACGCTTGTCTTACGTTGTCTTACGTTGTCTTGTCTACGCTTGTCTTACTTTGTCTTAATGGGCGCCTGCTTGAACACAAGAATTCGTTAAACATGAGAGGACATCTTCCAGACCACTGCCAAGCCTGCTCGAAAGAGAAGCGTGTAGCCTGCAAGCCTCGACTATCTGATTGCAGAGTGCTATTGAAAAGCCGAGATAGGACAGAACGTGAGGTTGTGGAGGCCCTCTATATCAAGAAGCGAGGTGATAGTTGTATTAGTGACACGTCAGTTGTTCTTCGCAACTGTGAAATGCTGTTTCTTGATGCGTATCTGTGAGAGGCGATTGTCTGCGATCAAGAGCATGGATAAGGGCAAAGGCTATTTAAACGTTCTTCCCTGAATAAATCCTGTTGAAAGTGCAGCGCTCGTCCTGTTCCCTTCCTCGTCCGTGTCCCCGTTTTGCGCTCTCATGTCTTTCACGCTACGCCTCGCTGAGCAAACTTCCCAGGGACCAACCGGCATATTCCAGGGCGTGTCCATCTTGGAAAAAAGAAAAAGAACTCATACCTATAAAAACTAAGCAAAGACATCTTCAAGGATGCACGAAAGTGGTTTGCATCCACACAAGAGTCTTTCTCCATGAATGCGATGCATGAGAAGTCACACATGACGGCCCAGCAGCTACCCCACCGGCTCTTAATTTTTTGTGGCAGGCATACTTGGCGCTGATGTCATGGCGTAGTGAGACATGCAGTGGTGCAGTGTGTAAGCTAGCCGAAGGGCAGTAAAGCTGAAAAAGAGCGAGGTAGGATTCTAACAAATGAACTTTTGTTAAGGAAGATAGCGCTGTAAATGTTGTTACAGCAACAGCTTTAAGGGCCCCGTTTAGCAGAAAATCCCGCGGCGTACGTTTTTGCTGCGAACGAGAAATCTGGATTGGTCGAAAAGTGTGTACGTCACACGTGATGCGGCGAATTTGAACAGTGAATAAATGGACAGAAAACTGGTAATTAAATAGCCGCATCTTGAAACAAATGTTCTTAGGGTGTAAGTACTTAGAGTAAATGAAATGCGCTGAAAAGACAAGTGGGGTTTATAGCTGCCAATCGTACCTTAGACCTTTAGCTAGTGAGGCACGCTAACCAGAGGCAAACGAAGGCACATCCATAGAGCATTGTTGAAGCGGGGCTCCATAGAGCCAAGTAGTGGTGACGGCTGTCCGGCAATCAGGAAGTCAGCGGAAATGGCTTCCAGAAGGAACTGTTTATTGGACTACCCGCGCCGACAAAGAAATGAATGACTCGGCGGCAGCTATAGGAACAAACGTGGTCGGCGGTCGCCGAAAAGAATCACTGACTCTCTTGGCCAAGCTAAATTTAAAGCTGGCAATGAACATTCGAGACAAAGCACCATAGGCAACTATAACAATTTGCAACACTGCGGGAGCAGTTTCGCTTGGCCGAAATGAATCCACAGAACTATAATCGCATCCCGATTCACAAACGAAAAGATGAAGACGCGTGCTGATGGCTTGGAGCGCCAAAATACAAACGGTACGATGTTTGCCTACAATATCTATACCGCGTGTCCTTGCTAATTATATGGTGTCTCCGTGTCTGGGCAGGCAGGAGCAGGCGCAGTCAGGAGACAATAACGCTCTGGCGTCCTTACCTTTAAAGGCGGAGCTTAAGTGCCTCCGACATTTTTTTGTAGCGAAAGCTGCACTGGTATAGCTGGGACGCATTTCGCCGTGAGCCTCAGAATGACCTTGAAACGACATTGAGATAAGTCATGGCTAGTGCTGCTATGCGCAGGTAACACTGCGTAGTTCACTTAGTGGATCACCTTTCACCTTGAACCGTCACCTTTAAGTTTGAATTCGACCTTTAGCCTCCGACCTTTGGCCTTGACATTTTTTAGACTGCAAGATGTCGTTAAAGGCAGTAAGAAAGATACATGGTAATCACGTTGTGGCGCGTGATTCAGTTCACAGTTGTGATGTCAGGTATGAGGTATATATAACCAGAGTTGTACGCTTGACTTAGACGCTATGGAGGAAATAAAGCGCGCTGCGGAGTCCACGTATAGTGAATTACATCTTCGAACTGGCGGCAAGCCGCTTCTGACCATCCAGCAGACGTCGCTCGCCATGAGTAGGCTCCTCAGCGGAAAAGTGAGACCGGCAAGGCTGAACGAGCGGCGGAAACCCCAGAAGAACGAGAAGACCGCCTTGCCAAGAGACTGCGTGAAGAAGCGGTGAAGCGACAAAGGCAAGCCACTGGCAACACATCAGTCTCAGATACTTCTACCAACGGCTCTGAGTCACCGATGGACATCGTTGCGGAGAGAAAGACGATTCACATGATTCGCTTGAGGCAAGGTACGTGCCACCGGTACAAGAGATTTTCATCAACAGTTTACCGATAACCCGTTTGGCAGTGCGTGTGCTGTGTGTGCTTGCGCAGACTATCGTGTTTGCTCTTAGAATCCTGCTACGTGTGGAAACATCCACGTTCTGTTCGTCAGGCTGTGGTAAATCTTAGTCTTTGCCATGGTCCTGGCAATCGATAAATCTGTCTTCATCAAGCCAACCAATGAAGAGGAACAAGAGGCTGCGTAGTGGTGGGGAGAATTAAGAAACAATAAAAGATGTACAAAACATAAGCCATGTTTTTTCATTCTTATGCAGCTTTCGCTACGTGAAACTCGGTTCAGCAGCGTTGAACCGCTGCATGACTTTTTAAAAATCACTTTTACAGTGTTTTTGTAGTTTTTGTATTTTCACAGTTATCGTGTCACGGGAGCGCACTTGTGAAGTGTACGTAATTCTAGTTAGCAACAATAAATCTTCAGTGTAGTGGAGAGCTAGAAGAAGTAAAACCAGTGGAAAGATGCTAACATAGACAAGCGCACACGTTGACGCTCGACGACCCTACGGTCGTTCTGTGCGATTCTATGCGTCTGCGTCTTTCCTGTCGCTTTACTTGTTCTAAAAACGTACCATCTCGCCAAGCTCTCCATTCGACAGAGTAAAACTTCAGGTGTCGTGTCTTACAAATAGGGTGGAGGGCATGTGGAAGGTTCTCTCAGATTATGAATGGCAGTGTGCCAATACCCAAGGAAAGGAAAGTACACAACCGATTTATCTTACCGGTACTCACTAATGGGACAGTAATATTGAACCTGAGGAAAAAGGTACAGCTTCAATTCAGGGCAACACTGTGAGCTATGGAAGGAAAAAAAGATAGGTGTAATGTTAAGAGACCAGAAGCTCGCAAAGGGCACCAACGCGGGTTAGTGACATCCTAGTCGAAATCATGAGGAAGAAATGGGCTTGGGCAGGGCATGTAATGCCAAGGCAAGATAACCGCTGGTCCTTAAGGGCAACTGAGTGGATTCCAACAGAACGTAAGTGTGGCAGGAGGTAGCAGAAAGATAGTTGGGTGGATGAGATTAAAAAGTTTGCGGTGATACGGTGGATGCAGCAGGCATACGACAGGGTTAACTGGAGAGATATGGGAGGGGCCTTTTCCCTGCAGTGGGCGTAGTCAGGCTGATGATGATGATGCCAAGTCTACCTTTACTCCCTTCTGTCCACTGGCTCGCATTCACTATGTGAACCTTCTAACTCGCTCGGTACTCTCTGCGAAGACAACGTAGACGCTAACTTTCGACACCCCGTGCTGCACAAGTTGGCCAAGATACTCGTAATAATCGCGGTAACCGTCTATAGAGTTTAAATTTTTCCATGGTTTCGTCTGTAACCGTGTTTCTTTTGCTTCTGCGCGCTGCTGTGGGCGGCTTTTTTTTTATTGTGTTAGCAATACTACTGTAGGTTTCGCCTCGTCGCGTATCCCCGGTCGGTAGGGACAGATGACTTTCAAAAGGCACTGCGCCGAAGACCATGAAGCGCACCGTTACTTCAGCCGCGCTCCGCCAGATGGCAGCGCCGTTAGCGCGCCTCCATCTAAGAAACTAAGAGTAAAATACTATATGAAGAACGATTGAGGAAATTGGACGAAAACAGGTGGGCAGCCAAGGTATTAAAATACTTATACATAAAGAGCGTTGACTCAGAGTGGCGGAAAAGAACTACAAAACTAACCAGTAAGTATGCCGGTCATGAAGACAGAGAAAGAAAGAGCATTAAACGACACGTTAAAAACGCGGAAGTTAAAAATTAGATTAATTCAATGGAAAAGAAGCAGAGTGTAGAACTATATCGATACTGGAAAAGGCAGATCAGGAAAGAAGTTTTCTATGATCACTCAAGAGGCAGTGCCCTACTATTTGGAGCCAGGTCAGCGTGTCTAAGAACGCGCAGCTACAAAAACAAATTCAACGAAGATGATAACACATGTGAAGTGTGTAGTAGATCTGGGGAAACAATATAACACCTCATAATCAAATTTGATGGTATCTATCCGGATGTCGATGCAGGCACAGTCACTCTTCCTGAGGCCGTAGGGTTTAAAGATAAAAATGGCCATGTAAATAAATCTGCAGTGGAAGTTAGCAAAAAGCGCTTGGAGGATTGGTGGGTGAAAAGCAGAGATGCGACATAAGGTTAGAAGTGTAGGAAACCGTAGTGAAAGAAGATGGCGAATGTTATTGAGAATTAACAACACAGTTGAACAAAAAATTGCAAGACAAGCTGAGCATGGTGCCAATTGCCACCACTCTGTTTCAAATGGGGTACTCCTATCCATCCATTCATCCATCCGCGCGGCAGCGGCAGAGCAGTTTGCTCTCTCTACGACAGTAGGTGCCACTAGGAGGCCCACTGGTCTTCGAAGCCGGCGTGAGCAGCATTGGCGCGCAGTGAGAAACGCTGCTGCGCAGCTTGCGTACGATCGTCAAGGGACTCTTAAACAACGCAGCTCTAATTAGCCTAACTTCTAGGGCTAATTACAGCCATAGAAATTAGACTAATTACAGCTTTTGCAATTAAGTGTGGTATTTATTTGGACTTGTCAGACCACATAAATAAATAACACCGAGTACGAAATTGGTCGAGTTGGGGTATAGAACCAGGGTCTCCGGAGTACGAGACGAGCACGCTAACCTCTCCGCCATACCAGCTCGATGGTTTGGAATGAACAAAGGCGCGTCTAGTGAATACGGTGTATTCGTTCACTCCCATCTTCCTCCCTTCCCGTTACGGCGAGGTTCAGGTGTCCACCGAGATATGCGAGACAGATACATTTCCTTTCCTCAAAAACCAATTAACCGACGAGCAAGGCGCACAACCGAACGGGCGATGGCGTTCTGTGGACTCCCTGGCAGCGTGGCGGAATGATCACGTGACGAAATATGGCGGCGCCCATGCTCCCGCGCTGTTAAGCGTCTATAAGTGCGAGCTTGCCTTGGCGTGAATGTTTTGCTATGCAGTCCTGTAAGGAGAAGTGGCAGCGACAGGAAGAAGCGAGAAAGCTACGACGTGCACAAGAGACGCCAAAACAGCGTGAAGAACGTCTTACAAATTGTCGTGCTAAAGATGCAGCTCGGCGGCAACGTTCTACCTAGCAGAGTAGTTCCACGTCATCGGTCACCGATGAATCTCAACACCTGGCTGCTCAGGAACACCGCAGTGCTGCGAGTCGAAGGCAACGCGCCAAAAATCGCGGACTAACGCGCGCGGAGACTCATAAAACAGCGGATTACCGAGGTTGCCTTTACTAACACAATTTACCCGGTTTAACCAGAGCTAAACTACTGCCAGTTTTTGAAACGAAAAGCTTCACTACGAGGGTGGAGCCGAGCTTCGCGTATGCCGTATACCGCGACCGAGTGACGTCACGCGCAGCGCAGGTGGACGAAATAGCGGAGGCTGTCAGAATTTCACAGCTCGAAAGATTAAGCTGAACAACCACAGGCAGAGCCATCCTTGAAATTGTAGGCCTACAAACAGATAGGGGACTACGAGTCAAATTGAGCATTCCGCAGGACTGCCAAAAAAATCTAATCATTCCCCCACACCCTCGTAACACGCATCCCATATTCAACACTGAAAGGAGGGGGAAGAGAGCAGAAGCACTAAGCAGACGCTTCGATCCGATGGACAGCATGTTCGTTGCGTACGTCGAGGAGGAGGAGGAGAAAAGCATTTATTTGGTAATGTACAGAGAGGTGCTCGGGGAGAGGACCCTAGTGGGTCTCACCCCTTACAATACTAGTCGGAGTCCCTCATTCCGGGATCACGTTGGTCGAGACCGCTACACAAGTCCGTCGAACCAGGGCCTGCTGGGCCGATAGTTCCAGGCAGCTGAGTAGGGCCGCCTCCCAGTCCTCTCGGGTAGGGGAAGGGGTGATTGGGGGGAGAGAAGGATTTTTTCTGCATGCCCAAACCATGTGGAAGGTGTCGGCCACCTCCCCACAGAATGAGCAGCGGCCGTCAAAAGAAGGATTAAAGTGCTTCGCAGCAAGTGGCAAGTCGGGTGCAGCGGTCGCCTCACTGGTCGACGGCCGCGGTGCCCCCGTATCGGCAGCCACCGTTAGAAGCTGCAACGCGGAAACAACTAAAAATGTTCCGATAGCACTCGCTTGCGTTGGAACGGAATCCATTTTTATAATTAGTGATAGCAAAACGACCATCTATAATTTTGGAAAGGTTATGATCTCGCCGGAAGCGGCAAGGATTCTTGCCAGTAGACAGCTAAACAGAAAAGTTAGCCTAATTTGGACTCCCTCACTCGCGTCTATTCTTGGCAACGACGCGGCCCTCGATTTAGCCCGAGCTCTCTACTTCCGGGTAGCTGTGGAGCCGCCCGACGGCCGGAACATGGACGAGCGTCTGCAAAATTGTACGGAAATTGTTGAAAATTACAGGTTACAGAGGAGACTGGTGCCACCACCGGATAATAGTCCTAACAATAGGGAGGCAATCTCATGGCGACGCCTCCAAGCTGGGAACTTCGTAAACCCGGTCTGGGCCTATCATGTTCACAGAGATAACAAAGAAAACGATAAATGCAAGCACTGTGGGGCGAGAGGCACCCTCGACCACATAATCTGGGAATGCGCTAGCTCCCCAGGCGCTAACAAAAATTTTAATTGTAGAGAAACCTGGGAAGCCCTGCCGTGGAGCGAGGCCCCTGCTTCACAGCCACAAGCAATCCGCCTGGCTGAAGAAGCCGCGAGGAATCAAGACCTTTTGGCCTGCTTCTAATCGCGGAGGTCCCTGCCAACGTCATCAAGGCCTGCGTGCCGGGGAAGGGGAGTAGGGGGCTTCCTTATCTGGCGGAAAATAAAGTTGGCATTGTCACGTTGCAGTGCCGGCAGTCCAGCGGTCAGAAAGACACCAACAAGTCTTGGAAACGAAGCTCTTTATTAAGGCGAAAGCCTTTAATGTCTCATCGTTGTAAGCAGCAGTTGTCGACAGATATGCCACGCTTTTCAGTTGGTCGAAACGGTCGTGACGTCACAGTGCGCGAATTTCAAACGGGGCCAATTGTACTTTGGCTAGTAACCTGGCAACCAATTGAAGGGATCGTATAGTGATGTTCCAAGTAAGTGGGACTGAGCTTAGTTAATTGCTTAATTACTCAATTAACCTAATTAACTTTTCTAGTCAGGCCATATAAATAATTAAAACCGAGTAAGAAACTGGCCGAGCTCGGGAATCGAACCCCAGTCTCCGGAGTGTGAGACGAGCATGCTATCCACTCCGCCACGCGAGCTCGATAGTTTGGGAAGAACAAAGGTGCGTCTAGTGAATACGGTGTCTTCGCTCGCTCCCATCCTCCTCCCTTCCCTTCCGGCGAGGTGTAGGTGTCCACCGAAATATGAGAGACAGATACATTTCCTTTCCTCAAAAACCAATTTACCGACGAGCGAGGCATAGAACCGAATGGGCGATGGCGTTCTATGGACTCCTGGAAGCGTTGCAAAACGCTTTAGCGTTCCACTCTTAGAGGCGAAGCTTAACATCTTAACCACACATCAGTGACCACACTTTAGGCCAAGAAAGTGCCCCCCTGAATTTTGACGGGTGTTCAACGAGATATGTGAGGCAGTTACTGCGTATTTTCCTTTCCTCAAATACAATTTTGATTTTCTTCATTTCGGGCCATCTTTGTCTTTCTTCGTCCACTCCCACTTCCTCCCTTCTTCTACGGTGCGGTTGAGGTGTCCACCGAGATGACAGAGAATTGCTGCGCCCTTTCCTTTCCTCAAAAAGCGTTCAAAGGGCAAGGCATCGCGCCGAACGGGTGGTGGCGTTCCGTGGACTCCCTGGCCAACGTTACAACACGCTGTCGCGTTCCACTCCTAAAGGCGAAGCTTAAGCGTCATTAATTAGGAGTTAATTAGTATTCAGGCACAAATCAGTAATTAATCATTAATTAGTGATTTGTCGTCACTTAGTAATTAGTACTCAATTACATGTGACGCCACCAGTGCCACAGAAGCAGTCAAAGTGGTGCGGAAAACGCTTTCGCCTCTACGCACTTTAGACAGTCAAAGTGCCCCCTGAATTTTTGGGTTGACTTGCGCCCGCAGAAGAACTGAATCGATCGGCGGCGGCGTAAGCAACACACTTGCTCGTCAGTCGTCGAACTACGAATGCCCGCCGCTCGCGGCATCGCTCAATTTAATGTAGATGCAGCTCTTCATGGTTGTGATCAATCGGGATTAGTCCGGTCGCTTCTCGCGTCGAAAATGATAACACCCCTTTCCTGAGGCCTTGATCGCGAACGAACGGACACTAAAATGATACGTGGCAATATCATCATCATCATCAGGTGGCGGCGCAGCCGCGCGCTACTGCGCATGTACGCCGCCATCCCACCGCCGCTATTACTGAGCGCGCTGCTCTCCTCCCTGCCGTTTGACCTTTCGTTTACAGCCGCGTGTTGCCCGCGTCGCAGCCGGCAACCCTCCTCTCCGCATTCCTGCGGGCAGTTTTAACCGCGCCGATTTCCATCTCCTCCTCCGCCTCCGTACAGGCAGTGTGTGGACAGCCGAACGCCTCCACCGTTATCGTGGTGCTCCCAGTGGATTGTGCGCGAGCTGTGACAGCCATGACGTCTAACCAAGCATAACTAAAGCTTTTCGCTTGTATATCCAGACTTAACCAGAGCTAAGCCACTGCCTAATTTTTTCAGTGCGTGCTCTGTAGTATAAAATTATGTGTCGCTGAATTTTTACTGTGCGCTCTAGCTCACATAGACCTATATCGCTAGACCTATAGACCTATTCAGCGTGCGTGCGCAGAGACCTATTCAGCGTGCGTGCGTGTTGGACTGCTGCGCATGCTCAGTAGATGCCTGTACGAAGATCGTCAATCAGAAAGCCGCTGGCGCAGGCCACTGGAAATATGACAGTGCCCAAAACGGTAACTTTCAAACGGGTTATAAAAGAACAGGGGTTTTGCATCTGGTTGAAAAAGGAAGATTGTTTCCACTTTTTTCTTGCGCGTATAGTTAGGAACAAGTTCTAGAGCGCAGCTCTTCGGCGCCCGTTTCTGCGTTTCGCGGCGTCGCCGTTGCCCTCGCCGTTGTCCGTTGTAATCAGCAGTCGACACCCTTTAAGCTGCGAAAGCAATGGAGCGGGAGCTTGGAAAGGAGAAAGTGAAAGCGCAACCACCTCCTCCCCTCCTTAACAACCGGCGCGCCAGGGGGGGGGGGGGGGGGTTCACCTGTGATAGCAACCGTGACGTCACAGTAGCGGCAGAACGAGCGCGCGCGCGTCGGCGGTGGCTGCTACCGCCGCTCCTTCGCCAGAAATCTCGTTGCAGTCGAGTGAGTAAGGCGCATGGCTCAGTAGCAGCCCAGTGATTCCGCGCCAAGCGGTTCAGTGAAGCTGCACTGGGTTGACCACAAGGCTTTCGCCAAGCACCTTTAGAATTTCCTAAGTGTCTTCGGTATTTTTTTGAGGGAAGGAAATACGCAGTATTTGTCTCCAACAACTGCGAAACCAATAGAGCGGGGGATTGGAAAGCATAGGGCAAAAGTTTTGATTTGTTTTTGAGGAAAGGAACTGCGCAGTGCCTGTCTCACAAATCTCGATGGACACCTGAACCTAAGAGAAGGCGCATAACGGCCCTCTTGGAACAGTGGACACCTCAATGATGCTTTAAGCTATGTGGCGGTAGTGACAGATGTGCGTTGCATGCTTTGGCATTGACAACGTTGCGCCAGAAACGCTGCCACCTGCCAGGGTGGCAGCGTGTGTGGGAACTTCAATGTAGTTATAAAGACAAGCTGGAATTTCTTACCACTAATGTGAGAGAACATCCCGTTCTTCTCTCTCGTAAGGGCTCCCACAGCTGTGACAACCTCGCGAAATACTTGCGCAGACCTCGTCATTGGGAACCAGGCATTGGTGCAGCAAGTCGAGCATATATCCATCTATTTCTCCGTCTGCAAAGCTTCCTTCGTGACAGTCAAGAACTGTTATTGGAGTGTTTCTTGAAGAAGGAATACGTGTGAAAAATAACTAGTTGCCTGTAATTGTACCTACATGTCTTGCTCGAATTCTTTGCCTCACTGTATCGAAAATCTGAAACAGCTGATGAGCTGCGCTCAAATTTCGCGTTAGGGAGTAAAGTAATCGTCGGAAATTTTTCGTACTTGAGAATCTTAGCGCTTCTGTACCACAATAAATATATTATCGCCAGTAATACTAATCGTTTACCGCCGATACGTTGGATCAGTCGTTACTGTGCTCGGCTTCTTACCCGAAAGACACGATTTCGATGCCGGCCGCGGCGGTCGCATGTCGATGGTGGTGAAGTGCTAGAGGAGCGTGTGATGTGGCATGCAAGTGCAAAACAAAGACCTCCAGAGGGTCGAAATTATCTGGATCCCTCCGCTAGAGCGTTCCTCAGAGCCTCATTCACCTTGCAACGTTAAACCTCATAAAACACATAAACCACTAATCGTTTGCCAGCTGGCTTCACGATAAGAGGAAAATATTAAGGTCTATGGCAGTATTTTCTCACAAATTATCACCTTACAGGCGCCTCAATGTATGTGCTCCAAATTAGAGCTTTAGTGTGGTAATAAAAATTCAGGGGGCACTTTGACTGTCTAAAGTGCGTAGAGGCGAAAGCGTTTTCCGCACCACTTTCAGTGCTTCTGTGGCACTGGTGGCGTCACATGTAATTGAGTACGAATTACTAAGTGATGGCAAATCACTAATTGATGGTTAATTACTGATTAATGCCTGAACACTAATTAACTGCTAATTAAGCTTAAGCTTAAGCTTCGCCTTTAGTAGTGGAACGCGACAGCGTGTTGTAGCGCTGCCAGGCAGTCCACGGAACGCCACCACCCGTTCGGCGCGATGCATTGCCGTTTCAACGCAACAGTTCTTGAGGAAAGGAAATGGCGCTGTAAATCTCTGTCATCTCGGTGGACACCTGAACCGCACCGTAGAGGAACGGAGGAAGTGGGAGTGAAAGAAGAAAGACGAAGATGGCCCGTAATGAAGAAAATGAAAATTGTATTTGAGGAAAGAAAATTACGCAGTAACTGTCTCACATATCTCGGTGGACACCCGTCAAAATTCAGGGGGGGGGGACACTTTTTTGACCTAAAGTGTGGTCACTGATGTGTGGTTAAGATGTTAAGCTTCGTCTCTAAGAGTGGAACGCGAGAGCGTCTTGCAACGCTGCCAGGGAGTCCATAGAACGCCATCTCCCATTAGGTTCTACGCCTCGCTCGTCGGTAAATTGGTTTTTGAGGAAAGGAAATGGATTTCTCTCTCATATCTCGGTGGACACCTAAACCTCGCCGGAAGGGAAGGGAGGAGGATGGCAGTGAGCGAAGACACCGTATTCACTAGACGTGCCTTTGTTCATTCCAAACCATCGAGCTGGCATGGCGGAGTGGATAGCATGCTCGTCTCGCACTCCGAAGACCGGGGTTCGATTCCCGAGCTCGACCAATTTCTTACTAGGTTTTATTTATTTGTATGGCCTAACTAGAGAAGTTAATTAGGCTAATTGGGTAATTAAGCAATTAACTAAGCTCAGTCCCACTTACTTGGAGCATCACTATATATGGTCCCTTAATTTGGTTGCATGGTTACTAGCCAAAGTACAATTGGGCCCGTTTGAAATTGGCGCGCTGTGACGTCACGACCGTTTCGACCAACTGAAAAGCGTTACATTCTCTGTCGACAACTGCTGCTTACAACGATGAGACATTAAAGGCTTTCGCCTTAAAAATTGTGCATGAACATAGCAGTCTTGCGATAAGCGGCTAGAATGGCAGGCGAATACTTTTGGTGATTTCCGAACTGCTACCATATGAAATGAGCACTGGAGTACGCTTTACGACTACCAGCTGCAGCCAACGACTAAAATGGGTTTAAAAAAGAAGGTTTTTACCTTCCATCAAGTTAATAGAAGATCTTTCTCTCATTTATTATCGCACGGAAGGCGTTCAGTTCTGCCATACTTTGCATTTTGCTCCCATGACCGGCCGGTCCCGCACGCAGTGGCCTCAATGCCCGAGCCCCACGGACTCGACGGGGCGTTGCAGCTGCACAAGGGTCTCGCCCAGTCATCAGCCAGGAGTTTTAGGCTGGACGTGGCGTGGATCGGACGCTCGTGCGAACGCTCCTCGCTTCACCCATGCCCACCGCTGAATTCAGCGACGCTCAACACCGCTCTCGCCTGGATTTCGTGTTTGAAGCTCGGATAACGCCGTCGAACGCATCGGCAAGTCCCTTTTTGCCTGTTTGTTCGGACTTTTTTGCGATTCGGCTCTCGCCGGTACGCACGGCCCGCTAGGCCTACGCCAGGCCTAGCGACCCCGCTCTGACGGGGCTGTGCCGCATTTTCTGAGTGGGATCTTCGTCCAACATTGGATATGGAAGTCACCGTGGAGGGGACTGATATAGCCCCCGAAGAAGTTTCGCACCAATATGGTTGGTTCACCGTCGGTGAATCTCAACGATCCGGTCACGAACGCCGAAGGACTGACCCCGCGGCACACAATGGAACCGATTGCGCCCAGGGACAGGGCAGCATGCGGCAATCTGCCGACTCCTCTGCGAAAAAGCTTGGCCGACGACTTGCTCGACAATCGGTGGCGTCGAACCTACCTCGCCTACCCAAGGGCGTAACCAAGGTGATACTCCGGCCATCGGGCGGCCTCCGTATACTCGAGAGCTGTGGTCAACTCGGAATCTTTCAACTCATTCGTGACGCCGCGGGTGTAACCTTGGCGGAATCTTCTGAAGACTGCATGCTCCTCAACTTCAAGCAACACACCATACTGGTGGCCACCCATTCCGCGGCACGAGTGGAACGCTACTTAAGCATCCAGGAGCTCACCTACGGCGAGAACAAGATCGCCATCACCTCGTATGTCGCCACGCCGGACGGCAGTGGTAAAGGAGTGATCCAAGGCGTTCCCAAACATCTATCGGACGCTGTCATCCTAGCGAACCTTCAGCATCCCAGAAATCCTCCAATATGTGGTGTCCGGCGCATGGGTGCGCAGTCGCAGACGGTCCTCATTCTCTTCAACGGTGAGAGAGTTCCCCGTTGGATCAGCTTCGGTGGTGGCATGATTCGTTGCTGCCTCTACAAAAAAAAATACGAAGTGTGTTCTTTGTGCGGACAACTCGGACATCGCAGAGACGTTTGCCCGGACCCGAAAAACGCTCGCTGCCGCGGATGCGGCATGGCCAACCCTCCTGAAACGCATACCTGTGAGCCTAAGTGTGCCTTGTGCGGTAAGGGCCATGAGCTGGGCAGCAACAAATGCCGCGAGATCTACCGCACTCCATACATTGTGACCAAACGCCGCTGGGAACAGGAACGCCAACATCTGACCCAGCATAGCCAAGAGACGCCGCAGTCTAAAGAGCGACGCAGCCGCTCCAAAAGCAGGGGGCGGACGGACTATAGTGATCGATCCAGCTCTTTTCCACGACTGCAACAGAGAGGCCGGTCCGCCTCCAAATCCAGGACTCCTTCACACCAGCCACGGAACCCCGGTTTGAACCAGGACGCCGTCGGCACGCAAAAGGTAGGCTGGGCAGATAAAGCCTCCCAGAAATCTAACTCCAACCCCTCTGAGCTAGCAGACCTGAAAGTGCTGGTAGGGAAATTACTTCGCGAGGTGGAGGAACTAAAGAAAGAAAATGCCGCTCTAAAACAGCAACAAATGCAGACTGGGTCACCGCCTATGACCGTTGGCGCCAATAACCCTACCCCGTCTACCTCCGCCGGAGCCGACATGCATGTTGAATCACCGCGGGCACCCCCGCCTAAGCGAAAAGCGGGCGGTTCCCTCTCCGAAGACCAAAAGCTAGCCGACAGCATTCACAAAATTGAAGAAGCGCAAACGCAGACTACCAACACCCTCATTCAAATGCAGCTTACAATGACTTCCATCATGGAAGAATTATGCACACACCGACAGGAATTACTTAACTTAGGCACCTGGCAGCAGGAGGCAGAGAGTAGGCTCTTTCCCGTCAAAATTCGCAAAACCGCTTCTTCTGAAGCGGTATCAGACTAGCCCAATATGGCGCCACAACCAAACTACACCATCTGGCAGTGGAACTGCCGAGGATTTAACCGCAAACGAGCTGTACTTCAACAATTCCTCCACAATAGAGACGGACCGGACTTAATCGCACTACAAGAGACACAAACCAATAGCAAGCTAGCTGGATATCAATCCTTTTCATCGGGGGGTGACACGCTTGGAGTCACGACTCTCGTCAAACGAAATATTACGGTTGTCCAGCACGATACCCCAGTCACAAATGTCACACACGTGCTAGTCGAATTAATTCCGCCTAGGAAACCTGATCACAGTCTGTTTGTGCTGAATGTCTATAGCAGCCCAAAGTTACGGAAAGCAAGCTTTGGCCCGCTCTTTCAGGCGACCCTGAAACTTGCAGGCAATCACCCCGTCATTTTCACGGGAGACTTTAATGCGCAACACCCGGCTTGGGGGTACCCACAGGAGGACATTAAAGGCCGAAAATTGTGGCTCACCGCACAACAGTGTGGGTTGACTCTTCTTACAGACCCAGTAGTCCCCACCCGCTGCGGCAACAGTGTTTCCAGGGATACGACTCCCGATCTGACTTTTGCTAAAAATTCGGGCACTCCAACATGGATAAACACTGAACAAAATTTCGGCAGCGATCACTACATATTGGAAATAGTGGTTTCAACTGGCCCCAAGCGTCGTAGCGCTCGAGCTCCCACCCTTGTCGATTGGGACATGTTCCGCGCTAAAAGGGCCGCCCGAGAAGCTGATACCCCCGATATACTAGACATAGATGTCTGGGCACAGGATCTTTGCCAAGATACGAAGGCAGCCACCCGTACGTTAGAGCAGGCTGACCACCTGGAGATTGCGGACAGCCGGCTTCTTCACCTATGGGAGGCAAAGCGAGGACTAGAGAACCGACTCAAACGACAGCGGTGGAACCGCAATCTGCGCAGAAGAATAGCTAGGCTAAACAAGGAGATCGAGGATCATGCGGTCAAGCTTACTCAGCAAAACTGGGAGGACATATGCAACCGCATGGATCGCAATATGGGAGTATCTAAGACTTGGAACTTGCTCCGTCATCTACTTGACCCTGCAGGTAGCAAAACCACCCAGAGGCAGAACCTGCAAAAGCTTGTGCATGCATACGCAGGCACACCAGAGGACCTTTTCCTTGAACTTAAAGACAGATATATTGGCAATGCTCCTATCCAAGCCTTCCCAGATTATGCTGGTACGGAAAACACGCAGCTCGACTCCCCGATTACTGTGGATGAGGTTAGGGCAGAGATTGCCAGGCTAAACTGTAAATCCGCCTCTGGCCCAGATGCAGTATCCAACAAGATCCTCCGCAACCTAGATGAACAGTCGCTACAATCACTAACTGAGTATATGCAGAAATGCTGGTCGGAGGGCTCAATCCCACAAATATGGAAAACGGCAGAGATCATTCTCATTCCAAAACCCGGGAAGGCACTCAGCCTTGAGAACCTCAGGCCAATTTCGCTCACGTCTTGTGTAGGTAAGCTCATGGAGCACGTAGTTCATACCCGCCTAAACAGGTTTATGGAGGAGAACGAGCTGTACCCCCCAACCATGATTGGCTTTCGACCAAAACTTTCTACGCAGGATGTAATGCTTCAGCTCAAACATCACATTATTGAGGCAAAAACGCGGGACACCAGAATAATTCTTGGACTCGACCTGGAAAAGGCCTTTGACAATGTCAGACATGATGCGATCTTGGAGAACCTTCATGAACTCGGGGTGGGAGCCCGCACCTTCAACTATATCCGCGACTTTCTCACAGGTAGAAAGGCGCATTTTCAAGTAGGAGGTCTCCACTCGCGTGACTTCCCCCTCGGCAACAAGGGCACCCCGCAGGGATCGGTCCTGTCACCCTTTCTCTTCAACGTTGCAATGTTGAAACTTCCACACCAATTAGCGCAGATCCCGCAACTCCACCACAGCCTCTACGCTGACGATATCACCTTGTGGACCGCCGAGGGCAGTGATGCCGAAATCGAAGAGAGACTCCAGCGTGCCATCGATATCGTGGGGAACTATGTAGACCCCAGGGGGTTGCGGTGCTCTCCAGCCAAATCTGAATTTCTCATATTCCGCAAAATCGGATCCCTTGCGCAACCCCCACCGGCCATCGAACTCAGCATTCGCGGAGTCCCCATTCCTCGAGTACCCAAAATTAAAATCTTGGGCCTAATTCTACAAGAACACGGCTTCAATGGTGACGTAATTCAGAAGCTTCAGGGAACCTCGCAGCAAATTATGCGACTCATTCGCCGCATTAGTAACCGCCACTCGGGATTGAGGGAAAGCAATACTCTCCGTTTAGTACAAGCTTTTGTGATCAGCCGCATCGCTTACATATGCCCTTACCTACATCTCAAGTCAGCTGAAAAAGAGAAAGTGGAAGCCATAATCAGAAAATGCGTCAAACAGGCAGTTGGGCTACCCATGCACACAGCGACTGAGAAAGTCTTAGGTCTCGGTCTTCATAACACCCTAAGTGAGATTATTGAAGCGGTAACCGTCTCGCAGTACGAACGACTAACGGCCACACCAACTGGCAGACACATTCTGTCCACACTCGGCATAACATACGAACGACAAGGCGGACCAACAACTGACCTTCCCAAGCATATACGCCAGCTTCTGGTCATTCCTCCACTACCTCGGAACATGCACCCCGATTTCCACGCTGAACGTCGTGCAGAGAGAGCCAAATCATTAGGCAAACGTTTCCTTAATGATACCTCTGTGGTATATGTTGATGCAGCAGATTCTTCGGCTGACAAGATGGTAGCTGTGGTTACCACGGAATGTGGTACATTCATAACTGGGGGCACTATACGCACTCAGCACACACATGTTGGTGAAGAAACAGCCATTGCTCTAGCCATTGCGGGATCCTCGGCAGAAACCATTGTCAGCGACTCAAAATTGGCAATACGTAACTACACGTTTGGAAGAATCTCTCCACAAGCAGCACGGATTCTGCTAAATTATCAGCCCACGCGGCGCATTCGCCTAATCTGGACGCCTGCTCATGCCTCCCTTGCTGGTAATGAGGCGGCTCATAACCTAGCTCGAGAACTGTCCCGCCGAGCTGGGTCGTGCAGTCCACCCGCCCTATACTCCGGCAAGGACAGGTTGTTTTCTTACAGAGAAATCCTGCAGCACTACAGGCTTGCAAGACTCAGATTTCCCCCAGCAGATGAAACGCTTTCCAAGCAACAGGCCAAAGCCTGGCGTAAACTTCAAACTAAAACCTATCCAAATCCCCAATTGTGTAGCTTCTATTCGGATGGACTCTACTCAGACAAATGCAAAAATTGTGATGCCAAAGCCGATCTAAATCATATGATCTGGAACTGCCCGCAGTCCCTACCCGCGAGTCGCTTCATTACCGACTCTGATCATTGGGAGGCTCTATTGCTCAGCCCCGACCCGGGGACACAGATCAAGCTCCTCCAGCTGGCTGAAGACGCCGCCGCTGCCCAAGGGATAGCGGCCGCCGTTTAAGCGGGGGGTGACTTCGGGTCGCTCCTCTATATCCGCTGGAAATAAAGTTCCACCACCACCACCACCATGACCGGCCTGCTGCTCGCATACTTTCCTTTCTGGTGGTTTCTCGAAGGCAGGACACGGACGCTTTCGAGTATGAAATCCATGAAAGCCTGCTTATAATGATCCTGCGCCGGGGAGGTTCTGCCCTGCACGCAACTTTTTCTTTTCTTGCCAGTGAAGTAGAGCAGACTGTTTTCCCAGTTGCAGAAACATTTCAACAATTGTGTCACCTATTGTGTCATATCCGACCTATCTAGTCGGCAGTTACTACTTTCCACCAAATTCTGCTACTAACGTTTTTACCGATCATTTTTTGGATATTGCGGAAAAAATTGATTTTTCGAAGTACAAGGTTCACATCTACGGGGACTTTAATCTTCCTAAGGTCGATTGGTCCACTGTTTTGGTGACTAGTGACTGCACAACAACTCGAGAAAAAGCCGAATGTTTAATTGATTTTAGTAACTTCCATGGTTTATATCAATTTAATACAATGAAGAACATTTTACACGTAATTCTATCTAATGTGCCTCTTTTTGGCGTTCAAGCGGTGCGCGATCCTCTTGTTCTGGTAGACAAATATCATTGCCCGTTTACCTTGTCGTTTTTCTTGTCGTTTCGTGCAGTGCTTGAGATGGTGCCAGAAAAATTTAGATACGCGTATGGCAATTACCTTAGGCTGTACAATGATCTTCTGGCCTACGACTGGTCAGAATTGCTTGGGACTGAGGATGTAAACACAGGCGTTGAGCTACTTACATCAATTGTACAAGGTATAATGAAAAAATGTATACCTCGCCGTAAATAAAGAAGTGTGGATTTCCTTGCTGGTTTTCGCACGATTTGAGACATTACTTGAAGAAAAAACAGAAGTATTACAAACTCTACGTGAAATCAGAAAGTGAATATTGGTACCAAAGATATTCATTGTGCAGAAAAAATGTGAAAAAACTGATTGCACGTGTTGAAGCCGAGTACCACAAACTTCTTGAACAGAACTTTAAAAAGGAATCAAGCAGTTTTTGGGATTTTGTGCGCAAGCAAAGAAATGATAAGGTTAGTGCTGCTGTGATAAAGAGGCGCGATGGCATCTGGTTTAAACATCAAGATGTGTGCCAAGCTTTTGCTGATCACTTCAGCTCTTGTTTTGTGCGTCATGATAACACAACTGCTGTTATCACTCTTGAAGACAGCGCTGACTGTTTAGCTTACGATATTGTCACCGAGCATGAGGTTCTTTCGGTGATTCAGAAACTTAAGCCAAAACTTTCAACAGGAATTGATGAAATTCCCAGCTTCATAATCAAAGGATGCGCTGACATTTTTGGCCCTATTTTGGCGCATTTGTTCAACTTATCGTTGCGAACTGGTGTTTTCCCTTGTCATTAGAAGTTGTCAGTAGTTGTTCCTGTATTCAAGTCTGGCGATGCTTGTGATGTAAACAACTTTCGACCGACCGACCGACCGACCGACCGATCGACCGACCGATCGACCGATCGACCGATCGACCGACCTACCTACCTACCTACCTACCTACCTACCTACCTACCTACCTACCTACCTACCTACCTACCTGCCTGCCTGCCTGCCTGCCTGCCTGCCTGCCTGCCTGCCTGCCTGCCTGCCTGCCTGCCTGCCTGCCTGCCTGCCTGCCTGCCTGCCTGCCTGCCTGCCTGCCTGCCTGCCTGCCTGCCTGCCTGCCTGCCTGCCTGCCTGCCTGCCTGCCTGCCTGCCTGCCTGCCTGCCTGCCTGCCTGCCTGCCTGCCTGCCTGCCTGCCTGCCTGCCTGCCTGCCTGCCTGCCTGCCTGCCTGCCTGCCTGCCTGCCTGCCTGCCTGCCTGCCTGCCTGCCTGCCTGCCTGCCTGCCTGCCTGCCTGCCTGCCTGCCTGCCTGCCTGCCTGCCTGCCTGCCTGCCTGCCTGCCTGCCTGCCTGCCTGCCTGCCTGCCTGCCTGCCTGCCTGCCTGCCTGCCTGCCTGCCTGCCTGCCTGCCTGCCTGCCTGCCTGCCTGCCTGCCTGCCTGCCTGCCTGCCTGCCTGCCTGCCTGCCTGCCTGCCTGCCTGCCTGCCTGCCTGCCTGCCTGCCTGCCTGCCTGCCTGCCTGCCTGCCTGCCTGCCTGCCTGCCTGCCTGCCTGCCTGCCTGCCTGCCTGCCTGCCTGCCTGCCTGCCTGCCTGCCTGCCTGCCTGCCTGCCTGCCTGCCTGCCTGCCTGCCTGCCTGCCTGCCTGCCTGCCTGCCTGCCTGCCTGCCTGCCTGCCTGCCTGCCTGCCTGCCTGCCTGCCTGCCTGCCTGCCTGCCTGCCTGCCTGCCTGCCTGCCTGCCTGCCTGCCTGCCTGCCTGCCTGCCTGCCTGCCTGCCTGCCTGCCTGCCTGCCTGCCTGCCTGCCTGCCTGCCTGCCTGCCTGCCTGCCTGCCTGCCTGCCTGCCTGCCTGCCTGCCTGCCTGCCTGCCTGCCTGCCTGCCTGCCTGCCTGCCTGCCTGCCTGCCTGCCTGCCTGCCTGCCTGCCTGCCTGCCTGCCTGCCTGCCTGCCTGCCTGCCTGCCTGCCTGCCTGCCTGCCTGCCTGCCTGCCTGCCTGCCTGCCTGCCTGCCTGCCTGCCTGCCTGCCTGCCTGCCTGCCTGCCTGCCTGCCTGCCTGCCTGCCTGCCTGCCTGCCTGCCTGCCTGCCTGCCTGCCTGCCTGCCTGCCTGCCTGCCTGCCTGCCTGCCTGCCTGCCTGCCTGCCTGCCTGCCTGCCTGCCTGCCTGCCTGCCTGCCTGCCTGCCTGCCTGCCTGCCTGCCTGCCTGCCTGCCTGCCTGCCTGCCTGCCTGCCTGCCTGCCTGCCTGCCTGCCTGCCTGCCTGCCTGCCTGCCTGCCTGCCTGCCTGCCTGCCTGCCTGCCTGCCTGCCTGCCTGCCTGCCTGCCTGCCTGCCTGCCTGCCTGCCTGCCTGCCTGCCTGCCTGCCTGCCTGCCTGCCTGCCTGCCTGCCTGCCTGCCTGCCTGCCTGCCTGCCTGCCTGCCTGCCTGCCTGCCTGCCTGCCTGCCTGCCTGCCTGCCTGCCTGCCTGCCTGCCTGCCTGCCTGCCTGCCTGCCTGCCTGCCTGCCTGCCTGCCTGCCTGCCTGCCTGCCTGCCTGCCTGCCTGCCTGCCTGCCTGCCTGCCTGCCTGCCTGCCTGCCTGCCTGCCTGCCTGCCTGCCTGCCTGCCTGCCTGCCTGCCTGCCTGCCTGCCTGCCTGCCTGCCTGCCTGCCTGCCTGCCTGCCTGCCTGCCTGCCTGCCTGCCTGCCTGCCTGCCTGCCTGCCTGCCTGCCTGCCTGCCTGCCTGCCTGCCTGCCTGCCTGCCTGCCTGCCTGCCTGCCTGCCTGCCTGCCTGCCTGCCTGCCTGCCTGCCTGCCTGCCTGCCTGCCTGCCTGCCTGCCTGCCTGCCTGCCTGCCTGCCTGCCTGCCTGCCTGCCTGCCTGCCTGCCTGCCTGCCTGCCTGCCTGCCTGCCTGCCTGCCTGCCTGCCTGCCTGCCTGCCTGCCTGCCTGCCTGCCTGCCTGCCTGCCTGCCTGCCTGCCTGCCTGCCTGCCTGCCTGCCTGCCTGCCTGCCTGCCTGCCTGCCTGCCTGCCTGCCTGCCTGCCTGCCTGCCTGCCTGCCTGCCTGCCTGCCTGCCTGCCTGCCTGCCTGCCTGCCTGCCTGCCTGCCTGCCTGCCTGCCTGCCTGCCTGCCTGCCTGCCTGCCTGCCTGCCTGCCTGCCTGCCTGCCTGCCTGCCTGCCTGCCTGCCTGCCTGCCTGCCTGCCTGCCTGCCTGCCTGCCTGCCTGCCTGCCTGCCTGCCTGCCTGCCTGCCTGCCTGCCTGCCTGCCTGCCTGCCTGCCTGCCTGCCTGCCTGCCTGCCTGCCTGCCTGCCTGCCTGCCTGCCTGCCTGCCTGCCTGCCTGCCTGCCTGCCTGCCTGCCTGCCTGCCTGCCTGCCTGCCTGCCTGCCTGCCTGCCTGCCTGCCTGCCTGCCTGCCTGCCTGCCTGCCTGCCTGCCTGCCTGCCTGCCTGCCTGCCTGCCTGCCTGCCTGCCTGCCTGCCTGCCTGCCTGCCTGCCTGCCTGCCTGCCTGCCTGCCTGCCTGCCTGCCTGCCTGCCTGCCTGCCTGCCTGCCTGCCTGCCTGCCTGCCTGCCTGCCTGCCTGCCTGCCTGCCTGCCTGCCTGCCTGCCTGCCTGCCTGCCTGCCTGCCTGCCTGCCTGCCTGCCTGCCTGCCTGCCTGCCTGCCTGCCTGCCTGCCTGCCTGCCTGCCTGCCTGCCTGCCTGCCTGCCTGCCTGCCTGCCTGCCTGCCTGCCTGCCTGCCTGCCTGCCTGCCTGCCTGCCTGCCTGCCTGCCTGCCTGCCTGCCTGCCTGCCTGCCTGCCTGCCTGCCTGCCTGCCTGCCTGCCTGCCTGCCTGCCTGCCTGCCTGCCTGCCTGCCTGCCTGCCTGCCTGCCTGCCTGCCTGCCTGCCTGCCTGCCTGCCTGCCTGCCTGCCTGCCTGCCTGCCTGCCTGCCTGCCTGCCTGCCTGCCTGCCTGCCTGCCTGCCTGCCTGCCTGCCTGCCTGCCTGCCTGCCTGCCTGCCTGCCTGCCTGCCTGCCTGCCTGCCTGCCTGCCTGCCTGCCTGCCTGCCTGCCTGCCTGCCTGCCTGCCTGCCTGCCTGCCTGCCTGCCTGCCTGCCTGCCTGCCTGCCTGCCTGCCTGCCTGCCTGCCTGCCTGCCTGCCTGCCTGCCTGCCTGCCTGCCTGCCTGCCTGCCTGCCTGCCTACCTGCCTGCCTACCTGCCTACCTGCCTACCTGCCTACCTGCCTACCTGCCTACCTGCCTACCTGCCTACCTGCCTACCTGCCTACCTGCCTACCTGCCTACCTGCCTACCTACCTACCTACCTACCTACCTACCTACCTACCTACCTACCTACCTACCTACCTACCTACCTACCTACCTACCTACCTACCTACCTACCTACCTACCTACCTACCTACCTACCTACCTACCTACCTACCTACCTACCTACCTACCTACCTACCTACCTACCTACCTACCTACCTACCTACCTACCTACCTACCTACCTACCTACCTACCTACCTACCTACCTACCTACCTACCTACCTACCTACCTACCTACCTACCTACCTACCTACCTACCTACCTACCTACCTACCTACCTACCTACCTACCTACCTACCTACCTACCTACCTACCTACCTACCTACCTACCTACCTACCTACCTACCTACCTACCTACCTACCTACCTACCTACCTACCTACCTACCTACCTACCTACCTACCTACCTACCTACCTACCTACCTACCTACCTACCTACCTACCTACCTACCTACCTACCTACCTACCTACCTACCTACCTACCTACCTACCTACCTACCTACCTACCTACCTACCTACCTACCTACCTACCTACCTACCTACCTACCTACCTACCTACCTACCTACCTACCTACCTACCTACCTACCTACCTACCTACCTACCTACCTACCTACCTACCTACCTACCTACCTACCTACCTACCTACCTACCTACCTACCTACCTACCTACCTACCTACCTACCTACCTACCTACCTACCTACCTACCTACCTACCTACCTACCTACCTACCTACCTACCTACCTACCTACCTACCTACCTACCTACCTACCTACCTACCTACCTACCTACCTACCTACCT
>NC_143021.1:57564655-57689655 GCF_055824585.1 Amblyomma mixtum | reverse complement strand
TCTGTCTGTCTGTCTGTCTGTCTGTCTGTCTGTCTGTCTGTCTGTCTGTCTGTCTGTCTGTCTGTCTGTCTGTCTGTCTGTCTGTCTGTCTGTCTGTCTGTCTGTCTGTCTGTCTGTCTGTCTGTCTGTCTGTCTGTCTGTCTGTCTGTCTGTCTGTCTGTCTGTCTGTCTGTCTGTCTGTCTGTCTGTCTGTCTGTCTGTCTGTCTGTCTGTCTGTCTGTCTGTCTGTCTGTCTGTCTGTCTGTCTGTCTGTCTGTCTGTCTGTCTGTCTGTCTGTCTGTCTGTCTGTCTGTCTGTCTGTCTGTCTGTCTGTCTGTCTGTCTGTCTGTCTGTCTGTCTGTCTGTCTGTCTGTCTGTCTGTCTGTCTGTCTGTCTGTCTGTCTGTCTGTCTGTCTGTCTGTCTGTCTGTCTGTCTGTCTGTCTGTCTGTCTGTCTGTCTGTCTGTCTGTCTGTCTGTCTGTCTGTCTGTCTGTCTGTCTGTCTGTCTGTCTGTCTGTCTGTCTGTCTGTCTGTCTGTCTGTCTGTCTGTCTGTCTGTCTGTCTGTCTGTCTGTCTGTCTGTCTGTCTGTCTGTCTGTCTGTCTGTCTGTCTGTCTGTCTGTCTGTCTGTCTGTCTGTCTGTCTGTCTGTCTGTCTGTCTGTCTGTCTGTCTGTCTGTCTGTCTGTCTGTCTGTCTGTCTGTCTGTCTGTCTGTCTGTCTGTCTGTCTGTCTGTCTGTCTGTCTGTCTGTCTGTCTGTCTGTCTGTCTGTCTGTCTGTCTGTCTGTCTGTCTGTCTGTCTGTCTGTCTGTCTGTCTGTCTGTCTGTCTGTCTGTCTGTCTGTCTGTCTGTCTGTCTGTCTGTCTGTCTGTCTGTCTGTCTGTCTGTCTGTCTGTCTGTCTGTCTGTCTGTCTGTCTGTCTGTCTGTCTGTCTGTCTGTCTGTCTGTCTGTCTGTCTGTCTGTCTGTCTGTCTGTCTGTCTGTCTGTCTGTCTGTCTGTCTGTCTGTCTGTCTGTCTGTCTGTCTGTCTGTCTGTCTGTCTGTCTGTCTGTCTGTCTGTCTGTCTGTCTGTCTGTCTGTCTGTCTGTCTGTCTGTCTGTCTGTCTGTCTGTCTGTCTGTCTGTCTGTCTGTCTGTCTGTCTGTCTGTCTGTCTGTCTGTCTGTCTGTCTGTCTGTCTGTCTGTCTGTCTGTCTGTCTGTCTGTCTGTCTGTCTGTCTGTCTGTCTGTCTGTCTGTCTGTCTGTCTGTCTGTCTGTCTGTCTGTCTGTCTGTCTGTCTGTCTGTCTGTCTGTCTGTCTGTCTGTCTGTCTGTCTGTCTGTCTGTCTGTCTGTCTGTCTGTCTGTCTGTCTGTCTGTCTGTCTGTCTGTCTGTCTGTCTGTCTGTCTGTCTGTCTGTCTGTCTGTCTGTCTGTCTGTCTGTCTGTCTGTCTGTCTGTCTGTCTGTCTGTCTGTCTGTCTGTCTGTCTGTCTGTCTGTCTGTCTGTCTGTCTGTCTGTCTGTCTGTCTGTCTGTCTGTCTGTCTGTCTGTCTGTCTGTCTGTCTGTCTGTCTGTCTGTCTGTCTGTCTGTCTGTCTGTCTGTCTGTCTGTCTGTCTGTCTGTCTGTCTGTCTGTCTGTCTGTCTGTCTGTCTGTCTGTCTGTCTGTCTGTCTGTCTGTCTGTCTGTCTGTCTGTCTGTCTGTCTGTCTGTCTGTCTGTCTGTCTGTCTGTCTGTCTGTCTGTCTGTCTGTCTGTCTGTCTGTCTGTCTGTCTGTCTGTCTGTCTGTCTGTCTGTCTGTCTGTCTGTCTGTCTGTCTGTCTGTCTCTATCTATCTATCTATCTATCTATCTATCTATCTATCTATCGTCACCATTTTTTTCTACTCTTCGGCGCGACGACGAATGACGTTTGCTCAGGCATCAACCGATCACTCTCCTTCATATGTGCGCCGCAGCCCGGATCACTGCTTTCGGGAAACAATTCCACACTTTCACAGACGGTTCAGTTGGCCAACCGAAATCATGGAATTACGCACCAAGACGTCCGTCACTTTGCTAGTCTTGTGCTACGCCTCTGCTTGCAACGTGAACCAGAAAGAAGGTATGCTTTGAATCCCTGCTTATGTTCGGAAAGTTTCGGCTTTGCCGATGCATGCTTATTTCACTTATTCGCTGCGCTGTAGTGAGCAGCGTCAGTCTATGCACAGGCGTCCATGGTGGCCGCCTTTCTCGAATGCTTGAGTTTTATTTTCTTCGCACTTAGCTTTGCACTACTAAGAGTACAGGAAGAATTCTAGCGAAATTGCGCTGGTTGCCTTTAAGCGCTCCCAAACGACCCGGCAACGCAGCGCTATTTGCGAGAATAAGCGCTCACTGTTCTGGACAATGTTCGATGCAGTGAAGCACCGCAAAGGTACTAAAATAAACAAGAAGCTTACGGCATGAGGGGTCAAACGATATACAATTAGATGCGCGAAGCGTAGACTACTTTGCTAGTTGGTGCTTTGTATTAACATAAGTGATATTTCCAGCTCAAAAAGCACACGGACAGATGGAGAGTAGGAACCATGGACGGCAGACTTCAGCTGAACTTTGTTCCTGAATATTTATTATTTTATTTTTTTTATTTATTTTATTTACAAAATACTGCAGCCCGAGGGCCAAGCAGAGTGGGCAATATAATGAGAGCCAAAGATCACACCAAACTTCAAAAAAAGAAAGAAAACAGACAAACACTACAAAACACCTGTATGATCAACGTAAAGGCAGTTAGAAGTAAAAGGTTGCTGTACGAACAACATTGTCAAAAAGAAAAAAAAACAGGAAGGAATATTATGAAATACCAGACGTACGATTCCAAGCAGAACTCATATGAGAGGGGACAAGCGTTCTTCAAAATCGTGAACATTACGCGCGGAAAAAACGAGAGCTGGCAAGCTGTTCCACTGAGCGATAGTGCGAACAAAAAAAAGAGTTTTTAAAGAGGTTTGTACGGGCCAAGAACGGCGTAAGGCTGTGGTTATCAACGTTCCTAGTATGCCGGGTTAAGCGTGGGCGCAGGTAGTCCTTGGAAGAGAAATTAAACTGTTGGTGATAAAGTCAAAAAAGAAATTTTAACCTTGCGAGTGCTCTTCTTTTTTCCAAGGATGGAATATTATTTACAGACATGATGGCGGACGGTGAAGCATTCCTATGATAATTGTTGAAAATGAACCGGCTTGCTTTTCTTTGTGTCATCTCTAGTGAATGTATATGTTTTTTTGAGAAATGGATCCCATGACACACTAGCATATTCAAGTTTAGGTCGAATGTACGTGTTGTATGCTAATAGCTTCACGGACTGTGGGGAAGACTTTAATTTGTGGCGGAGAAAGCCAAGTTTCCTCGCAGCAGCAGCGCAAATTCTGTCTACGCGACTAGTCCAACTAAGGTGCTTATTTAATGTTACGCCGAGGTACTTTTAGTTGTCAACTTGCAGTAGGTTTTCGTGGTTCAGTGTGTATGTAAACTGGAAGGGATTCTTCTTGTTCGTGACCCGTAGGAGAACAGTTTTATCAGTATTTCTTCCATTAACCATTCCGCGCACCAATCTGCAACTGCATTAAGGTTTATCTGTAAGTGTGCTTGATCCTCGTTACTATTAATAGACTTAAAGAGAATGTAGTCATCTGAGAATAACCTAATACTTATATCTGCAGTGTCAATGGCCGAAACGATGTCATTGATGTAGATGAGAAAAAGAACCGGGCCAAGGACGCTACCCTGGGGCACTCCAGAGGACACCGGTAGAATGTGAGAGGAGCAGCCCTTTACCTGAACAAACTGCTGTCGGTTGGAAAGACAAGAACGAATCCAATTAACAAGGTTATCGGGAAGGCCAGAGTTACGAAGCTTAAATATCAGTTTACTATGACAAACGCGGTCGAACGCTTTACTAAAATCCATGAAAATTGCGTCAATCTGTTCGCCCTTATCTAGTGATGAAGCAAATTCATGAAGAGTGGTCACGAGCTGCGTGGTAGTTGATAAGCCTCTTCTGAAACCGTGTTGAAAGGGTGGAATAATTTTGTTTTCCTCAAGGTACGAGACGACGTAGTTTGATATGATATGTTCAATAAGTTTACATGTACTGGAGGTAAGTGAGATAGGTCTGTAGTTACCAATATTTAAACGGTCACCTTTTTCAAAGACCGGAACCACTCGAGCCACACGCCAGTCATTTGGAAGAATGCCTTCGGTGAATGACAAACGGAAAAGGTGGGTTAAAATGTGAGCGAGTGGTTCAGCGTAGCGGTGCAAGAAGACATTAGGTATGTTGTCCGGGCCGACTGAGGATTTAGTTTTGAGTTTGAGTATCATGTTGAAAACACCTTCATAAGTTATGAAATTGGCTTCAATGTCAGAGGACGAGTTTACATGCATTAAATCAGCAATCGGGAGAGAGAAGACAGATTGAAAGTAGCGGTTGAAGTGCTCGGCCACGTCAGATACGTCGTCTACAACGGACCCGTTTATTGATATTTTATCTACCTCATCACTTGAATCACTAAGGTAGCGCCAAAATTTATTAGGGTTACTTTTTGGAACTGTGGAAGGGAATAACTAAAATACCTTGCCTTAGCTTCAGAAAATTTAGATGCAAGCTCTCATCTTAAGTGGGCTAGGTTTGAAGGATGTTTACCACTTTTTCTAGCGCGTTTAGAGATATTTAGAGCGTTTAGAGATAGAGATATTTATGTACGCTAGGCGGCAATGGAGCCACCAATCGCACGTGTCCGCGTCTGGAACAGCACTACAATCGCCCGCACCAGAAGTAACAAGCAAAAGCATCAGTATGAGATAACTCATGTTCATTCTTCAAATCTTTAGCTTTTTCTTTTCTACCTGGCTGACGAAACGGATATGTGTGCTTTTTGACAAGCCATTCCCTTTTTTCCTGAGCGCAACAGAAGGAGGACTCTAATTACCTTTTCAATAAAAACAATCGCAATTAAAATTTCCTGTGATATTTATTTTAGCGCGCAAGAAAAACGAGAAATTTGATAAGTCCATTTGCTTTTGTAGTGAAAAATGGCTGAGGCTTAGGTAAGGTTAAGCATAGTCAGATGCGAAGCATATTGATGGCTAGGCTTGGTAATACATGGCTTTCTTTGGTTGGATACTTGGTCATTTTAATACAACCACTAGAAGTGTAGCAAGGATTGCTGTGGCAGCTATAAACGGGATCATCGGTGAATTCAATGCAGAGTGTACAACCGCTGCTCCAGCACTGGCTACAACAGCATTCTCTAAGGGTATAGAATGGCTCATCTCATGAGTTCCATGTGGAGCCTCCACCGCCGCGGCCGACCGCGCGAGCCGGCAGCCCATCTCTCCTCTGCTGTGACGTCATGTTGTCACGTGGTCAGCCGCCGCGCCTCTGATGTGGAGCCTCCACCGCCGCGGCCGACCGCGCGATCCGGCAGCCCATCTCTCCGCTGCTGTGACGTCATGTTGTCACGTGGTGTCACGTGGTCACGCTAAAGGTCAATGGTAGCTCCACCGCCGCGCTGGACGGGCTGTAGTGTAGCTCTAGTAATATGCTTCGCATAAAAGATAGCTTGCGCTCCAGAAAAAGGAAATGGGTTATTCAAAGGCACACCTGTTCTTCGCGGCCACAGTGGCGGTCACCTTCTCGGGTAGAAGAGTTCCCTTTGAAGCCTACTACAACGAAGGGGAAATGCCCTGCTACCTTTACAAGAAAACGACACCAGTCGCCTTGGGAAGGTGGGACACAGGGCGAGCGTTTGTCCCAACCCGGATGTAACGAGATGGGAACTGTGCGGGACACCGGATGCTGTGGAGGGACATGAATGTGTAGTGCGCTGTCCAGTGTGTAACGGCGAACACAAGACCAACTCGAACCTTTGTGGGTAGAAATTCAAGTCTCCGTATATTATTAAGAAGAGGGAGGCGGAGAAGCTGCGTGACCTCGGAGTTGCAAAGAACAGGGAGTTAAGGCCCAGGACAAGGTTCGAAGCCGGCGCAGCCGGCGGCCAAAGCTCAAGCAGTCATTAGCGGTTGGTCAGTTGGGCGTCAATAGACAGAAGCAGAGGCGCATCAAAAGAGCGATTTAAGGAAAAGACATGGAGAAAAGAGCGGAAAAGGTTGTGTGGGAAGCGCGAGTTACCTCGGGTCCTCAGTTGCTGCGAAACAATAATGAATGAAGAGAAGTGAAAAAAGAACTTTAAGAGCTTAGGAAAGAGAATCATAAACTTAAAGAGCAAACAGACAATTTAAAAAGAACCCTAAAAATCGATAGCGCGGGGCATGTCCCCAAAGCTCTGAACCGATTCAAGCTTGAGTTGCCGAAAATAGCCTCAAATATATCAAATATATGATCATGCAGATGAAAACAGAATTAATTAAAGCGGAAAATTTGCAGATCTCTTCTAGCCTGGAGCAAATGAAATTGGCCATCCAGCAGTTACGCCTCAACCAGCATCAGCTCCAACAGGCTCTAGGCATAGAGCAAAATGAAATAGCGGCCCTTATGATTAAGATGGAGAGGAAAAATAAGGAAAGAACACCGCTGGTCAAAACGACCTCGGTAAAGAGTTGAACTGCCATTAGAGTTTTAGACGGTGATGATGAATCTCCCGAGAAAGGTGGACAGTGATAATGAAAATGAATAGTTAATTATTTGGGAGGAGAAATGCAGAGGATTCATCAAAAACAGGCCACATTACAGAAATATGTAAACAGCGCTGATCTCGAAGCCGCGGTAACAGTAAGTCTGCTGCAGGACACCAATGCGGACGGGAAACCAGTTGGATACAAGACCCTTAATCTCCACCCAAGCACTTCCATATTAGCGCGCAAAGAATGAACGGCCCAAAATCGTTGATCTATAAGTGTAGGGGGTAGACTATACTTGCGTAGAAATAGAAATTTTACCGCTTCGTAGAGAAAACACGAGTACTTGGATCGTAAATATATATAGAAGGACGAAGTATACAAGAAGCAGGTTCGAGAAAATTATTCGAGAAGCCAAAAATGCGGCTAATTGAGGCCCACTGTTACATGTAGGGGACTTGATTGATTGATTGATTGATTCAATTTTTATTTCTCAACATTCATACAAGGCACGCTTGTTAAAACATCTGGATCCCTAGCTGGAAGCTAGTTGGGATCCATGCAATTCAGTTTCAAAGAAAATTGCAGGCATAACAAAAATTAATTACATTCATATAAAAGCTCATGAAATTAGAAAGACATAAATGGGTACATAGAGCAACAATATTCAGAGCACCAAGCCTCTTTTACAAACAGATACAAACACACAAAAATACATGAAAAGAAAACAAAAAGCGGTGGCTTCACTCATTGTTTATAATATTTCTTCAGTGACACAGGAAAAGTTTTACAATGTTTGAGTTCACTTGGAAGCTTGTTCCACAGCTTAATAACAACATGGGCCATCCTTCTTTCTCCATAGACACTTTTTGTTTTCGGAAGAAGGAAATTTCAATGAGTGGCGTTGCGAGTGCATAGTGGTGGGATACAGAATAGCGATGAGTGTAACGGGTAATTGTTTGTAAGGCTTGTGTGTATTGTGAAGACAGTCCTGTATTCAAGTAATGATTGTAGTGGCAGTATATCCATCTGTTTAAAAAGAGGAGCAGTGTGGGCGTTGTATCCTGAATGTGAAATGAATCGAATTGCTCTTTTTTGCAAGACCCTAAGTGGTTCCAAATAAGATTGGTAGGTGTGGCCCCATGATTCAATGCAATATGATAACTGGCTTTGAAAAATTGAGAAATAAATAGTTCTGAGTATGTCATTACCAAAATAATCTCGGCATTTGTAGAGTGCAAAGCATGCTGCAGCTAACTTTTTACAAAGCGCCTGAATGTATGGCTTCCAGTGCAGGTTCTCATCTAGAATTATTCCAAGATAACTGATGTTATTGACAAGTGCAATAGGTGTTCCCAGCCATTGCACGGAAGGCAGGTTTTCATGTATTGTTTTTCTGGAGCCCCTAAATATTATGCATTTTGTCTTATTAACATTTACAACAAGTTTATTTGAAATAAACCAGCTACACAAAGTTTCCAATTCTCAGTTTGCGGTGCTAATAAGATCCGTTGTAGATTCATGAGCACATAGAAGAGCAGTGTCGTCAGCATACATAAAAACAGAGAAGTGCTTGTGAAATGCGGCAGGTCATTAATATACAAGGTAAAAAAAAATCGGACCAAGGACTGAACCCTGAGGCACACCAACCGTAACTGTTTCAAAGTCAGATTTTACACCACTTAGTTGGATCATTTGCCGCCGATTATTGAGATAACTTCTGAAGAATTCTAAACTAATACCTCTAAACCCGTAATGCACCAGCTTTTTCAGTAAAATTTCGTGATCAACAGTGTCAAATGCTTTCTTAATGTCCAAAAAAATTCCTAAGACTATTTTATTATCATTTAGGAAAGTGTTGATCGTGTTTGTTAGCGATATGACGGCCGTACCAGTTGATCTGTTTGGTCTAAAGCCGTGTTGTTGCGGACATAGCAAGGCTTCTTTCTCGAGAAATATTTTCACTCTCTTTGCAACGAGTTTTTCAAAAAGTGTGTTTATGCAGCTTAAAATGGAAATTGGGCGGTAATTCTCAACGTGGTTATGGTCACCATTTTTGTGAATCGGTACTATTCTAGCTAGCTTAAGCAGATCGGGATAGGTGGAGGAATAGAAGGCAAAGTTGAAGATTTTTTCAAGTGGCTGGCATAAGATATCAATGCATTCCTTCAGCGCAATAGAGGCAACGCCATCACATCCAGTAGATAATTTCAAAGGAAAATGATTGGCTGTATATACAATCTCATCCACTGTAATATCATGCTATGCAAAGGTCACTACAATGTTTTGCGGAGGAGGGAGGTACTCAGTGCAGGGGCAAGTATTTCCTATACTTGCACCAATAGTGGAAAAATATACATTGAACGTTGTAACTAGATTTTCAAAGGAGATCCCCAAGATTTCTATGTCAGGCATAATAAAACGATTTGCTACGGGTTTAATAACAGAGTTAATGATCTGCCACGTGACTTTCGTACTGTGGGCATTTTTGAAAATTAATTGGGAGTAATACTCTTTCTTGCGGGACCTTATGGCAGCAGTAACTAAGTTTCTTGCTCTCCGAAACTTTACTAAGTAATATGAATTACCTCGCTTTTGTTTACATTTGGTATGCCAGTGATCTTTTTCCTTAATAAGTTTCATAATAGTTTGTGTCATCCAGGGACAGATAGGCGTACTATAGTATCTTTTGATTTGAGGTGTAGAAGATTGCAAAACTGCCGTGGTTAGCCTGTCGTTAAATTCTTGGTATACGTCGTTAACATGAGCTGAGTTGATCAAGCTAAAATCTACCGCTTGAAGACATTCTCTTAACTGAATAACATCGATTCTGCAGTGGGGGTCAGATGTTTTACCCGGAGCCGCTTGTTCGAGAGGAAAAAATATCGCAACAGGATAATGATCTGTAAGGTATGTTTTATATATGGAGCTCAAACTAGATGGAGCTCATGGAGCTCAAACTTCAATTCCGCGAAACCGATGAGGCTACTTGTATGAGATTAAGAAGGGAAAACACTCAGCAGATGCAATCACGAATGAAGAGCTAACAGTCCTAACCGGCCCAAGCGATTCTACTAGAGTGGGCAGTAGTGTCTCTATGGACACTAGTCAGGACATAACCCAAGGTAAAAGCCTAATACATGCAGCCTGGGAGAATCTGAAGGAGAACTTGGGAAGCGATCACTTTATTCCGCAGACTACAGTGGAATGCAGCAAGAGTGGCAGGAAGAGGGGGTCAGCGAGAATTACAAATTGGGATAAAGTAGGGAAGCCCAGGAGCGAAAGGGGGGAGCACAGCATTGAAGCCGATAATTAATGTACTTCAGTAGAGTTTGTTCTTGAGCTAATTGGTATTCTCGACTTACACTCATAGTTTTTCAGCGCAACGGCACACGGCCAAAGAACAGAAGCAGGAAGAGAAGAAGGACGAACATAGCGCTGACTGTGAACTGTTTATTTAGGGACGCACACACAGCTTAAATACACTCAGACCAGCGCAGGCGCACACCGTGCAAACGCTTTTTTTTCCTGTTTACCTTGCACGGTGTGCGCCTGCGCTGGTCTGAGTGTATTTAAGCTGTGTGTGCGTCCCTAAATAAACAGTTGACAGTCAGCGCTGTGTTCGTCCTTCTTCTCTTCCTGCTTCCTTTCTTTGGCCGCGTGCCTTTGCGCTGAAAAACTATGGGTGTAAGCCGATAAGGCATTGGCGAAAACGCTTTTGGAGGACGTGGAAACTCCCACCAAAAAAATTACGACATCGGAACACTTCCAGGCCATTCACCCGCATTTATTACACTTGTGGGAAGTAAGGAAAGGCCTCACAAAGAGGTGCAGGAGGCAGAAGGTGAACAGGAAACAAAAGAAAATAATATCAGGGGTTACGGAGCACGCGGAGCACTATGCTTCGAATTTGGCCAGGGCTATTTGGCACCGCTTCTGCGACTCTTTCATTGGCAGACTTAACGTCAAGGTAACCTGGTCCAAATTGCGATGCCTGATGAACCCAGGAAAGAGAAAGACACAGTACAAAGCAAATCTGTTGGAGGCCATACACAACTCCAAGGGAAGCGAAAGGGACATCAGTGCAGAACTTTTATCAGGTTCAGACCAAACATCTCGACTCAAGGTGCACTTTTACAGCAGAGAGAAGAAATCATCGTCAAATGTGGAAGCTATAAGACCAAGGAATTTGTAGCATTAGACCTGAAAAATGAATTTGATGATATCAAACATGATATCAAACTAAAATATTTACAGGGCTGCAAATTTGGTGTCATATCAAAGAATTTCTCTCGAACCGATTAGTTAGGCTTAATGTTGGCGAAGTAAAGTCGGAGTCCACGCGACTGGGAACTAGAGGCACACCGCAGAGGGCAGTGCCGTCTCCTTTGCTCTTCATCATTGCCCTATTTGGACTACCGATTAGACTGGGCAGCATACAGGGTGTCAAGCACGCACTTTACGCTGCTGACATTATGATTTGGACCTTCGGAGGGTCAACTGGCAGCATGCAGGAAAGTGTACAATATGCTGCGGATACTTTGCAACAATACGCTAATAGCTGTGAACTACAACGCGCACTCAACAAATCGGAGTTACTAAAATCTACGAAGAAAGGAGACTCTGGCCCTATTACAGTATCTGCGGGAGGGGGGGGGGGGACGAATTCAGGAGGTGCCCTATGCGAAAATCTCAGGTCTGTTAACAGACGCCGAGGGCAATAACACGGAAGTGCTTCGGTGATTTTAGGCAACAACTGAGCCATTGGAAAGAACGATTAGTAGTTTATCAAACCACAAGCATGGACTGAAAGAAATGGAAACCATAAAGTTAATACAGGCTTTTATTATGAGCAGGATCGATTACACGGTACTATATATGAAATGGAAGAAAAGGGAGAAGAACTAGCTGGACGACATAATACGCAAAGTATATAAAATAACGCATGGTATCCCGGTGAACGCAGGAAAAGAAAGATTGCTAAAGATGGGCATTCACACTATTGTAGACGAAATTATTGAAGGGCATTCAGTATCGCAGAGGTTGCGGCTATCAGGAAGCAGCACAAGAAGGAACGTACTCGACAGACTAGAGCTCCCATGAATTTGGTCTACGAAGGCCAGAGAGAACTTGGCAGAGCAGCCTAGAAACAAGATCAAGGTGGAGCGCATTCCGAAAAATATGCACCCGAATATCATAGGAAAACAGGAAAGGCTAGGGTGATCGCCATTAGAAGTAAATACGGTTCGATCATAGAGGCAATTTACGTGGACGCGGTAGGACCAGTCAATGGGATATCAGCAACAGCATGCACAGATACGCATAGGAAATTAGTTATTGGGGCATCAATTCAATGCGAGGTAATCGTCAAGGCTGAGGAAGCAGCGATCGCTTTAGAGATGGTTTCCAGGAAAGTCTCGTGTGTAATTGCGGGCTCCCAGACTGCAGGTCGTAACTATACAAGAGGAAGAGTTGATCGGCAAGCAAACCGAATGCTTAGATCTAAAGGGGATACAGATATAAATCCGCAGACATATGGGCTCTAGGACACTCTGTGGTTGTTGGAAACGCGGGCGCTCACGCCGCCCACCGCGCGCTTTAACCCGGGTTACCCAACATTCGCAGGAACATAATTATTCTGATCCAGAATTGAGCTATAGGGATTTGCTGCAACATTTGATATTAACAATGAAAGTGTACGCCAAACCATACAAACGTCTAAACAGGCAGCAAGGGGTCCGTTTAAGGAAATTGCAATCGAATACTTATATAAATCCTATGAAATTCAGCTGTGTTCCCAAAGTCCTACGATCCGCATTGAGCCTTCCGCTGTGAAGTGGCTGACTTATACTGTACGTTATGGGCATGCCAGAAAAACCCAGTGATACAAACACTCAGTAATCCAACAAGTGAGGACTGGAAGGCGGCGCTGTACAGCTTTCACTGGTGAACCGGGCAAGAGCGACTGCAAAAGCCAATGGTTTTCTTTAATGAGGGCCACTAAATCATTTTATGCAATAAACATTCTCTCTCTCTTCCCGTCTGCAGACAGAAAAAAAAATTAGATACACGAAAGACTGAACGTTAATTTTCTGAAACCCACGTTTTTATTTTTTTTTGGCCGCCTCGGACGGTTTCCATCATGTTCCCGAAATGCAAGCGTGTGCGTGGTGTATTCAGCGCCGCCTAGTGTATATTCACTTCATGTCCGGCGTTCGTGCTGTCTACTCTCCCTGTGTTCGTGGTTTTTCCACTTTATACATGAGTCGTAGGAGTATTTGCGAGTAAAGAGCAGCATTTACACTTCACACGTCACAAAGAAAAGCAAGCATACAGAAGAAAGGTACCAATGAGTGACTTTGGTGGAAGGAAAATTCCATCATCCCAGTGGATACAAAACACGGTCAACAACAGTACACTACGAAACCAAATCTCCGCGCTGCAAAATGCACCGGCGGCATTGGGAAAGCAAAATACGAAAAAGGGGCTAAAACCAAAAGCAACAATTTGAAGACTGCAAAGCGCAGACCGTGCACGGGGATAACCATGCCTAATACTGGAGTTGTCACTGCGATACGTGTCACTGACAAGGTTAGAAGGAAATCCTATTTGAACACGAAGGCATGAGAGAAATTCACAACTGGCAGTGCTCATATTGACGGAACTAAAAATGGCGAGAAAAAATTTGGTGCTGTCCGCGGAAACGGTGGGGTTATCATTCCCATAAGAGGGCAAATACGGGCTGGTTGGTACACGTTTTAGGAATTGGAAAAGCAGCGCAATGAAAGACGACACAGAAGGACAAAACACCAGCTCTGACCAACAACCAAATGGTTTATTGCTACAGGTGAGGCAGCATATAAAAGAAATGGCAGCAGTAAAAACACAAAATAATCATTAGAGAAAGATACCGCGCAACCACACAACCGGACTAAAAAAAGGCACGTCACTGATTAAGGTACGCAAGTTCCTTAGATAGTAGATTTATTGATGGGCTGCTGATACAGGTGTTACCTAGCTTTTTGATATGGCAAGCCTCCGAAATGAGCCTTGTGGTCTCATCTTTACAACGGGCGATGATAGTGGTCCGATTGAGATACGCTTCGCGATCTTCACACTCAGCACAGTGCACAGCAAGATGGTTTCTGCGAGACTTGTTCTCTATGTCTTTTGCATGTTCACGCTGTCTATCGTTGATGCATCGTCCCGTCTCACCGATGTAGAAACTGCCACAAGAGGTCGGGATCTTGTAAACGATACCAACGCTACACTGAACAAACTTCTCCTTCTGCTTCTTCTGGCTGCCTTTTTTTGCTTCCATCCTCATTACACGTTTGCACAATCCGTTAAGCTTATTCATGGCTGAAAAAACCAGCCTAATGCCTCCTTTGCTAACTATCTTCTTTAGATTGTGCAAAAAGTTTGTGCACATACGGGATGCACACTGTTCCTGTTCTTCCTTTCAGACCCGCATCGGTGCGCTTGATCTTTCGCAGACTACATTCAGTAAGCAGGGACTCAGCAACATTTGACACCATCTTCGTGGGGTATCCTGCTGCAGATAGCCTGATCACACGTGCCTTTTTTTAATCAAGTTTGTGGTTGCGAGGTATCTTTCTCGTGCTTATTTTGTGTTTTTACTCGTGCCATTTCACATATATGCTGCCTCACCTGTAGCAATAAACCATTTGGTTGTTAGTCAGCGCTGGTGTTTTGTCCTTCTCTTGTGTCGTCTTTCATTGCGCTGTTTTTCCAATTCGTAAATCATTCCCATCCTAGCGCCACCGCGAGAATCATGCTCTGCAAGCAAAAGAATCGTTTGCTGCGCCAGTATGGGTAAATATTTTTTTCTAAACAAAGTCAGCTTTATTCACTTGTTAAGACGGTACCTGAAGAGTTAGCATCAGAATATCTAGTGGACTGCTTCTTCGTTCCTAACATTAAGAATGGTAACTGAAAAATAAATTCACTTAAATGTGTCCTTACAAGTTCCAAACGAAAAAAACCAGACGGGCTCCATCTTGCCCTCCCGCGCAAACAAACTTTTACATGAGTGGGCCTGCGACACACGTCGTGCACAGAAGCACAGAAAGCTTTTTGGGGGGATTCTACAGTAGGTCTGGCTTCGTGGATGGCAAACCCTGACATGAAAAACGCATTTTCCTAAACTAATCTGCAACATTTATGGCTGTCTGATCGAAGCACACATCTCTAAGATTTGGGCGTTTGGCGTTCCCGCCAGAAATGCCGTACACACGTTTGAGCGCTAACCTTCAGTCGACGCTTGCTGGCCACTTGGACGCTGATTCCCATTGTGGCAGTGTCTGTGGAAAACACGCACCCCAAGGTGCATCGCTATTTTGCACAAGACCGCATGGCTCAAGATCGTACTGTTTAATTACGTTATGAATGTTTAATTACGATCTTGGTGATGTCGCAGCACTTTCGCAAAAGTGCTCGCCTGATTTTTGTCCAACATTAAGCACCGGGGTGGCTGCTTTTTGGCGGAAGCGAGACTAAAAAAGCACCTGTTGGCTGTGAAATGTCAGCGCAAGTTAAAAAACCTCGGGTAAATCACCCCCTATGCCTCTACCACGCGCCCCTCATAGCTCATGCGCTGTTTCGGGATAAGAAACTCCCAATATGCACAATAAAATGATAAATTAAAATGATAAATGGCAATGATGGTAAATGGGCCAGATGGTTTTGAAACGTCATGTGATGAGCAGCGCTTGCAGAAGAAGACACTGAAACTTTGAAGCTCGTAACCTTCTCACAGTGCCTGTCATTATTGTCGATGAAGTATTCACGGCTCCTTTCAGTGGTGTATTCCGCTACAAGCCTTGGTCGAGCAACACAGCACTTCACAAAGAAATGTGCTCAGCTCATCGGACAAGTTCAGCCTCACCCACCAACAGAGGATATCATTAAAGTGAGTAAAATCTAAACAAGTATTAGTTTAGAGATTCACCAGCAAAAGGATGTCGCCAGAAAGGAATGACTTGAGTGCTTTGGTCGATGAATCGCGTGTTACATTTTTTCCGCGCTAGTTGGTGAATGCATTTGACGATAAACTTGAGTGGTTAGTTGAACGCCAGTATAGTCATGTCATGTCCATGTATTCTGCTGCGTTTCCTTCACTTAAAATCAAGTATCGGCTCACAAAGAGCTGTCTTCCAAAGCTGCACTCTCTATTTGGTTCCATAATTTTAAAAGCAAAACTCTTCAAGAAAGCACGTCAGCGGACAGGACGCATTGCACCAAAGCGCATAAAAAGGCCTTTAGGCTTTTCTCGTATATTGTCATGCCAACTCCATCATTAGCCGAATAACGTCCAAAGCAGTGGGAGGGTTTTTGCGGGTAACCTCCAGTTAAACCTCTTGTGCGCCAGAGGCGGCCGCGTACGACTTGGTGGATGCTTTTCTTTTCTTCCCTGAGATTGAATCAGGCATTGTACTTTGAATATTTACGAAGGTAGTGTGAATTACGACTATCAATGACACATGATTGTGAAATGCGTGAATGTAGAGTTTTTGTTTTTTGCAGTGAAATTGTTAAAGCTGTAGGGGCAAGGATGGGTTTAAAAACATTGGAAAAGCTCCCTAAGCTGCAGTTGGCCAAACACTTCAATTTGGATGTTCAGGAGGAAAGGAGAAAGTAGGCTATCGTAGAGGCTATTGAGGAGCTTCAGACAGACGATGATGACCTGTCGGAAGGTCGGGAGCTGACTGCGCGAACTAAAGCGGCATGCAGATGAGAGGAATGAAAAACGCCTGGCTGACAACGATGAACTGCCGGATTCACAGGAGATGACTACGCGTATTAAAGTGTGATGCAGATGGAAGAAATGAAAAACGCATACCTGAAGAGAGTAAGCGCTTACAGGAGAAGCTCGAGCTGAAGCGACACGAACTGAAAGTACTCGAACTCAAAGTGATGCAAACAAAGCACCTAGCGCAGGAAAACGCAAACCGCTCAGAATAAAAAATGTTGTTCAAGCTGATAAGAAAGGAGAGGATATAGGCCTCTTCTTGGTGAACTTCGAGTGCACGCGCGAGAACGCTGGTTTTACAAAATCAACATGCCAAAAATGCTTCATGAACCTGTTGCCATGTCAGGCGGCCTATGCGGTTGCCCACTTGACCAGAGAAGGCGCAGAAGACTACAATTTTAATACTTTTCTGCAAAAGATATAGGATGTCAACGGACGTATTCCGGCAAAATTTTTGCAACGCCGAGAAGCACGAAGATGAGTGACACCTACAGTTCCTGCAGAAGCTTAGGGATAATCTAGTTGCATGTCCCAAACGTAGCGCAGATGTAGGACGAAAGCAAAAATGGTGCGATGCTTCGACTTGGAGCACCTTTATCTTCGGTTACTTGAAGACCTAAGGCACTGGTTGCAAGACAGGCCAGGCTAAGACTTCTCGAAGGCAGCACAGCTGGCAGAAGAGTTCGTTTCCCGCCATGCTATGGACAGAAAGGAAGGCCCAAAGAAAGAGTACCATAATTGCAAGGCAGCTGGGTGGAAGGGGCAGCTCTTCAGAGAGCGAACTTGCACGGAGTATAGAATGTTCAGGGAAAAAGGAGGAGATAGAAAAGAAAACTCCTGAAACTAGAAAAGACATCCCAAAGAAAGACAGAAACGCGACGTCACTATTCGTTACAAACGCTCAACTCGTTAGCATCGGAGAACTACAAGCCAAAAATAATTAGTGCAATTTAGCTGATCTTCAGCCTGAGCTAGTCAAGATGAATCTACTCTGGCTTACAGAAAATCTAGAGGAGGTGTAGTTTTGGGACGTCCTGTGTTCTTGTGGCAGAGTGGCATTAATCATGGTTGAAAACTGGAGTGTCACAAAAATTTGGCACATGCAGACATTGGATCAAGGTATTGCTTTGCAGCACGCTGAAGGTATCAGCCAGTGATGTTCCCCGTCTTTTCATTGTCTATTGAATTAAGTGTTTCGTTTTAGTGCGAAAGCGCTCATACGCTCACCAACACCGACCAAAAATACTGCCATCGTACGAACCAGGGGCGTAGCCAGGGGGGGGGGGGGGGGGTCTTATGGGGCTTCAGCCCCCCCCCCCCCCGAAATTTTTTCCAACAATTACGCACCGCTGACTAAACAACCATCGGCGCCGGAAATCATTCTGATTTTGTAAACTACGGTGTCTTTTTCAGACTTGAACAGACATTTTGGCGCCAACATTGCTAACTCGTGTTAGATTTTGTTTCAACGCCCATGCACCTGGAGTCACGTAACGCAAGGAGCCCCATATATTCTAGCACAAACTTTCAAGGGCCTATCCGTGACAAGTGGGCTCGCCTCGTCACCGCACGGCGGTCGCGGAATCTACGGAGCCACGCATTTCAATTGCGAAACTTAACGGGTATAAAGTTCCCATAAACTTTTGACGCGAAAGCGGCACGGAAATTTCCGAAGTCGTGCTTTTGATTTTTCAATCAGGAACTTCAATTAATTTATTTTTCTTAAAAAGTTTCGAAGCCAAATGTGCACTGACTTTTTAATCTAGTTAATCGGACCATACAACGAATCAAGCCAAATCAACACACTGTCAGAAACGTTGACAAAGCACGCAGTGAGGTCGAATGAGACGAAGCGTTGTGGTAATTCATTTGTGCCGCCATGCCAAAGAAGAGAATATTATCCATTTGATCTTCGCACTTCTAATGTATATTTTCAGAACTCCTCGTTTATACATGTGCTCGCTGTTGCGACTAAACTTTCGGTGCAATTACTCGAATGCATGACCGATGACAGCTGCTGCTGCCAGTACACTGGCCTGAAGGACAGCATCATTGAGGTTTTTGCCTAAGCCGTTGCATATGTGCAAAAATGTAAAGGGTCTTGAAAAACAAAGATTCATTAAAATATCTGTCCTCTACTTGCTCATTTCATGACCTTTACGTTTTTCATATTAACGGCATGCAGTACTTTGCTGGTTTCAGACTGACATAGTTCGACTTCGTGTAATATTTTCCTTCCTTATTAAATACGCAAACAGGGAAGCATGGGTATCAGTTACGTCTGCCATGACTATTAAGACACACAATTACATTCTTTTAATTTAAAAAAGTACATATTTCAATTGTCTACACAGTGCGTTGCGTTATCTAATACAGAATGGCATTGTCAATGTCAACGCAGTTAATATTCTTGCTTTTGATCCCTCCACAAATTCTATGAGGAGCCCAGGCTGCAACATGAGCCCCCCCCCCAACAAACTTTCTGGCCACGCCACTGGTACGAACGCACTATTTTGGGCCGTTTCATAGCTTTCACGTTTCATAGTTACCACACGAGCTTAACCGAGTTACTCGAGTAGCAGCTCGGGTATGTTCGGAGGAGGAAAGGCAGGGTTAGAGGGGCACGCACATCATGTGGTAGAGGTCCGAGGGCGTCTCCTCACACTGCGGGCACTCCTCGGAGAAGGCAGGTTCAATGTGTCTTAGCGAGGCTGGGCACATCATGGCGTTCGTGACGAGGCAGAGGAACAGGCGTTGTTCCGCTCTCGTTAATTCTTTACACGGGTGGCGGTCGAGTTTGTGTCTATCTTGGCATAGCTGAGTTATTTCCCTGAAGGTGTAGGCAGACGTGGGTTCCGCTACTACTGCAGAAGAGGCGGGGGACGAGGTTGCCCGGTTAGAGAGCGCGCGGGCGGCTGCGTCTGCTGCCTCGTTTCCTCCTAACCCCGAGTGGGCCGGAGCCCACACTATGAAGCGGTGGGATGGACCTCCTGCGTACGGGCTGGTTTGCAGTAGCCGGTAGGCCAGGTACGGCACCCGGCCATGTTGGACGTTCCGACACGCCCTCGCGAGTCGTATGATTGTCTTGGAATCGCAGTGTGTTGCCGCTCATGCGATTGCGACTTCCTCATCTTGGGTTACATTTCGGGCTTTGAAGGTAAGCCCGTTCACCGTTTTGGACTCGTGGATCCCCGCCGCCGTGTATCACCCGTCTCGGTGCGGGCCAGACGCGTCCACGTAGTATACCCCGGGTTTCCTTCCGTTGTGATGAGCTAAGGCCTTCTTCCTGGCCCTGCACGCACCCTCGTGGTCGTCCATGGGCATTTAATCGGGAGTGGTCTTACGTGCAGGGCGTACCACAACTCCTGCGAGAGTCTTACTCTCTCCTCGGTTACAGTCGTGTGTTCAATGTTTAGACGGGCTAATAGGCGGCATCCTTATGGCGTCTGCTGTAATCGCATGTATAGACCTGTGAGGTGGGCTTCTCTTATTTCCTCGAAGGAGTTCGTCATACCCAGACCTAGCAGTCTCAGGTTAGACGTGGTTATTGGGAGGTCGAGTGCCTTCTCCGTCATTTTGCGTGTCATTACCTCGATGATGTTCCGGTCATGTTTGTTGAGGCGGAGAAAGGGGGTCGAGTATAGGATTCTGCTTGTTACAAAGGCATTGGCCAGTCGCAGAGGGTGTTTGCTTCGCAATCCCCCTTTCTTGTTCGAGACTCTGCGGGCCATTCGGCCCACCTGATCTCCCACCTTCTTTACCTTGTCGAGTGCGGTCGTCGCCAGCTTACGCTGGTGGATGAAAAAACTTAGGACTCTAATTTCTTTTCTTTTGGGTATCGGTTCTGACCCAAGTCTCAATTCTGCCTTGTTTTTGCATTTTTTGTAGAGGCGAATGTGCACGAATTCGGATTTTTGCGGGGAGCAATGAAGGCCGCATCTTCTCGCACACTCGTTGACCACGGTGGCTGCCTCCTGCAGGCTGGCCTCCATTTCTCCAAGAGGGGCCTTTGTGGCCCATATGGAGTTGTCGTCCGCGTACAGCGCGTGCTGCACACCCGGCCCTGTATGTTATTTGAGGTGCTTGATCAGTGAACTGTGGATTATGTGCTCCATTATTTTAAAACAAATAAACTTGAGCGAGATTGGCCTGTAGTTCGCGGAACTATTTCTTGAGCCACCTTGGTGAATCGGAAATACGTTGGCTAGTTTCCACTCATCGGGAACAACGCTGGTCCTTAGTGATTTATTAAAGAAAATAAACAAATAAGGGGCAATCATATCGGAGCATGCCCGCAGGACATAGGTTGAGCCAGGTTAAATACCTTGAAGCAGTTTTGCAACGGCATTGTGCTTAATAACCAGATCATGCATACGTGTGGTTAGTGCCATTGACCCTAAGAGAAGCTCGCCTGGTAGGGCAGAGTGAGAACAGTTAGGAAGTAACTACTAAATGAACAGGCCTGCTGATAATCTTGATCCACCACGGCACCACGACTGTCTACTGAGTTCGGAATTCCTATGGGCTCTTTTCCATGGGATTTTAAAAACTTTCACATTCCTTAGAGTTGGTTTGCAGCTTGGCTCGCAATTCATTAAAGTAGTTAAGCTTTGCTATACCGTTCTTAATCTTTATTTCTTTGCTAAGACGGTTTAGGGACTCATAGACGGCAGGACCTTTATTTCTTTTGCACTTGTTTAGAAGGCGTAGTCTTTTCATGATAAGTAATTGGGTCTCACGAGTTAACCAAGCCTTATCCGCTCGTCTTTTACGATATTTGAATCTGCTTGGAATGCACTGGTCAATTAGGTTTTCAAGTTTATTTTTGAACCTTATCCATAGCCCATTGCAATACAAAATTCGGCTGGCCGCATCAAATTCTCGTATGAATGATCGGAGCCTAGTGCAGATGAAAACATAATCGCGCTTTTCATAGAAGTAAACTCTTCTCAACCAAGCATGTGCTATTCATGGAATAACAGGTGCTAGTTGTGCAACAACACAGTCGTGGTCGCTTATACCGGGACGCTACAACGTCTCTAATGATGGATGGTCTGTTAGAAAAGTCCAGCATAGAAGCACCGCTACTTCCCTTTCTTGTTGGTTCCGTAACAAATTGATACAGGTCTTTAGCTAATATGAACTAATAATAACCGGCCGATAAGGCACTCGAATCAGTCAAAATGCATTTACTCTTGTCCCACTGCACAATCGGCCTATTAAAATCACCACCTATGACGAAATCTTGTTTAATTGAGGATGCGAAATTCGGCAGGTGCTTAAACACGTCAGGATTAGCACATGCTGGTGAACGGTAAAACGAGCCAACAGCTAAAAGATGACCATTATCTAGATGCAGATTACACCAAACTTAATCGTCGCATTCCGAAGGTGACGATAACACGGAAGATATTCAATTCAATTCGTTTATTTCACCATATGCATGGTAGGAACTCTTGGGCAAAAAGCTGCTGGAGGCAGCTTGACAGGGCCCAAGAGACCACAACCAGGCAGGCCAGCGTGCAATAGAAACACCGGGGGAGAAAAACAAATATAAAATCGAAGATGACATGTTCATACATGAGGACATGCAATACAAATCAAGTAGGTAGACAAGCAGTCAGTATTGCAATAGTGCAGTCAGTCATCAATGAGCGTATTACATTAGATGTTCAGTGTACATTCTAGATGCAGGAGAGACAACATTTTCAAAGTTCATTATTATACTAATTTCAATACGAAGTCAGACATTTTATAATGTGGCACATAAAGAAAAACATACTGCATGTATAAGTGGAAATAATAAAAAAGAAAAACCAGCTTACACATCTTTAATTTCAAAAGCAACAACTACATTAGACATAACAAAACCAGCATTTTTGAAGTGAGAAACATTCAAGGTAATGTTTAAAACTTTGTCATAATGTGTTAAGAAATTGCTGCCTCAACTTGTTTATCGTAGGCTTAGTAGGAACTATGTATGTGTTTAGAACCGAAGGGAGATTATGTTTAAGTGACTGATGTTTATAATTAGTTCGAAAGCGCGGAATGTACCAGTTATCAATGCTTCTGGTAGAGAGAATATGTTCGTGGCGCTGTAGTGATGCGGTTGCAATTACAAAGTCACGAAATGGGCCGTTTGAAGAATAAAACGTGCGCAAAATTTGGAAGTCTACAAAGAAGTCACGGGGATTATTTTATAGGTTGCGAACAAGTGACCAGTGTGCGAGAGGTATGGGTGATTTCCGATGTATCGCATGATCCTTTTTTGTAGTGTAAGAATTTTATGCTTATTGGTACCTGTAGTGGTGCCCCAGACAAAATTGCAATAGTGGATTTGGGATGCAAATAATGCGTGATAGAGCTGGATCTTTATTTATTTATTTATTCATACTGTTAACCCTCTGCATGAGGGTCATTACAGGGAGGGAAACATATACAGACACAAGTGCAATTCTCTTCGCTAAAAAAAAGAAACACTCAAATGCACAGAATTACAGATTTGCACAGCAATCTTCCAGGAACGCGTTCACACCTATCACAAATTTGTCTACATCTGTTTGGTCCACAACGTCACTTGGTAGTTGATTCCAAATTTCTATAGCATCGGGAAAAAAGGAGTAGCGATAGACATCAGTACGTGTAATAATAGGTTGTAATACCTTACTGTGATTTTTCCGAGGGCAACGCTTCAGGGGAGGTGCAACATAGTGATGTTTATTAACTTTGACTTTATCATTCATTATCAGAAAAAAAAGTTTCAATTTCTGCTTTAGTCTTCTTACTTCTAGTGATTCTAGCTGACACTCTTTTAGCATTGCTGTGACTGAATCAGTGCGGCGGTATTTAGAGCATATAAAACGTGCTGACATCCTTTGCAATCTTTCCAGTTTCCGTTTTAAACCCTTTTGATGAGGACTCCACACTGCACTTGCGTACTGTATTATTGGCCGCACGAACGTCTTGTACGCAATCAATTTAATTTCTCTAGTCGCATTCGGCAACTTCCTCCTCAGGAAACAGACCTTCTGGTAGGCTTTTAAATAGACATTTTCAATATGGGTGCGCCAGTCAAGATTATTTGTTAATGTCACTCCCAAGTACTTGAGACACTTTACTTGATCTAAGGAATTTTCACCGATATTGTATCGAAACATCATAACATTCTGCTTCCTTGCTACTTGCATGTAATTAGATTTTTGGTAGTTTATTTCCATACCCCATTTCAGGCACCACGAGTTTAACGACTGAAGACATCTATTTATGTTCATCTGATCTGCCGGTGAAGCCACAGGAGAGTAAATTAAACAATCATCGGCAAAAAGTTTCATTCTGACAGGCGATTCGACGATAGCAGAAATATGATTTATATACAATAAAAACAAAAGCGGACCTAAAACGGAGCCCTGTGGCACCCCCGACAGAACTTCACGCATATTCGATACTGCACTTTCTATTTTGACGACTTGACAGCGGTTACTTAGATAGGCCTGAATCCATAGTGCTATATTTTCAGCGATTCCTAATCTGCGTAGTTTAAAAAGAAGCTTATGATGCTTCTGTGATGTGAAGCTTATGATGTATGATGCGCTGTCGAACATTCCTGCGTAGGCAGGAATGTTCGACAGCGTGAGATAGCCCCGGCTGCTGCGGATACTTTCTTGCATATGTTCTCAGCATGCAAGTCCCAGTTCAAGTTACTACTAAACGTGACTCCAAGTATTTTGTGGGATTCTACAATTTCAATATTATCGGCTTCATAATTTATTGGGTGATTAACCTAGAATATTTTATTTTTCGTTCTGAAAACAATAATTTTGGTTTTGGATGGACTCAGTTTCAGTTCATTGGATTGTGTCCATAAGGATAATTTTAAAAGAAAGTCTTCGCATTGCTTTACCAAGATCGTAGGGCAACATCAGCTCTCATGAACACGCCCCCGCCTTGGGTATTCCTGTCGCGACGTTATATCTCAAAACCGCTAGGGAAGACTTCAATGCTTAGAATAGAATCGTAAAGCCAAGATTCCGTGCCGATTACAACATGTGGATTTACGGCAGAGATCAAAACTGCAAAGTCATCTGTTTTGATTTTAATACTTCGGCAGTTTACAATGAGTATGGTAAAGGCCTGCGATGCACTTATTGAACTATTATGCCGACATAGATTTACTCCATCCGGTCCCATGTATTGTTTCTAGCTATCTGTTAATCTCGACAACTGGGTTTTTCTCGGTGTCATAGCAAAAGTAATTCACGTCCATCACCAGTTTTTCATGCCGTAGATTAATAAATTTTGACAAACAACGGGCGTACTGCACAAGTTTTGAAAGCGCTTGTCTCACAGCAAAAGTGAAATCCTCACGAATAGCATAAGCGGTTTGCTTCAGTGTAGGGGCGTGTGGAAGCACTCGTTCCTTATCTTTGTAACGGCAGAATCTGATCACAATCGGACGGTTTTTATTAGGCTTATATTGTCCGAATCGATGTACGCGCTCGATACTGCTTGCGCTACAAGTTCAGCCAGGCTTGACTGGTGAAACCACCAAGTATTTTTTGGGCATTCTTGCTTCGAATGATGACGACAAGGATACCAATATCTCGCAACTTCAAGCACTAGTAGCTATCGCTCTATTACAGTGGTCTGGAACCAGTGACCATTATCTAACTGCGCTGAGACGTTCTTGGTAGATTTCGTGACAGAGTAAAGAGGCCTGTTTCGAATACAAGGGGGGGTACTGCGCACAAAAAGACAAGGACAAGAAGATTACACAACAAGCGCAGACTCGCGACTGCGCTTGTTGTGTTATCTTCTTGTCCTTTTCTTTTTGTGCGCAGTACCCCCCTTGTATTCAACATGATTGACCGACTAGCCCGACAACGTACGCTCCTAAAGGCCTGTTTCCACTGATCGCTTCTTTCACTTCGGATGCATTGTAGTAAAGAGAACTTTGCCACTTTTTTTATTCAAGAAATTGAGACAATACAGTGCCTTGGTGCAGAGGGCAAAAGGCGAAAATAAATCCGTCTGACTGGGCCCTAAGCACCATTCGAACACAACAGCAAGGGGCACATACATACACATACATAAACAATATAATGATCAGAGTGTAAATGTTTATACAACGCAACTTCCTAATATGAACATTCATTATATTCTTATTAAGCAAAAACACGTCTAAAAATCACAGGAAAGGACAGTGCAGGAGCATAGATCCAAAATATATATGGAAACTAATAGTATACCTAGAAAAACAAAAGAAAGAAGAAAAAAACTCAAAACAGAGCAGTGCAATAGCAGATACAGATCCCACATATGTAGAGAAACTGACTGTGTACATAAAAAATAAAACAAATGTGCGATCAATAGAAAGATAGTAGAAAAAAATTATAGAGCATTTTCCTGAAAATAAATTTTCGCCCGCTTAAGAAAAGCAAACAGAGAGGAAGATTTCTCCATAATATCAATTAACTCGGGATGGGAGATTAAAAGTTTTGGGATTTGCCAGTTTAAAGACTGCCTACCATAGTTTGTTCTGTTTCTTGGTTTCTGTATATTTCTGCGTCTGAACTCATATCGTGTTTGATCGGTCGTGTATTTAGAAAAAAATTGTTGACGATTGGCTATGAGTTCCAAGAATGCCACCTGAGACATCCGCTCATAATATAATGTTTGTATAGGTAGTATTTGGTTTTTGCTGAAGCAGGAAGATGTGGAGTCATATCTTGATAAATTTTCAATAAAGCGAATAATTTCTTTTGCAATAAAAAAAAGGCTTTCAAGATTTGCTTTTCCAGTGACTCCCCAGAGAAGCAAACAATAGCGCAACCTTGAATGAATTGCACTGAAATAAAGCTAGCGCCTCAGCCGGAGCGGTAAAATGGGCGAAGCCTGTTGAGCATTCCAATGCATTGTGCTATGGTACGCTTAATGCGCTGAATATGTGGTGTCCAGTGGAGATTTTCGTGTAATTGTAGGCCTCAGAATTTTACTTGCGTGACGCGCTCTAAAGGTCGAGACTGAAAAATTATTGGATTAGCTAGGTGAATTGGTCTGTTGCTAGAAGAGAATACAATATTGTCACATTGTAGTGATGGCAGTCCAGCAGTCAAGAAGACAGCAACAAAACTTGCAACGAAGCTCTTTATTTGGGCTGACTTGCGCCCGCGAAAGAACTGAATCACTCGGCGGAGGCGTACGCAACAAACATGCACCTCAGTCATCGAACTACGAAAGCCCGCTGCTCGCGGCATCGTTCAATTTAAAGCCGGCAAGAAAACTTCGAGATAGCAGGTCGAGATCATCTAGAGTAATCTGGAAACACGTTGATGCAGCTCTACATGGCTGTGATCAATCTTGATTAGTCCGGTCGCGTCTCGCGTCACGAACAAAAATGATAACACTACAATTTTACGTGGCATTACCCCCCTTCCAAAGAAGCATCGTCTCGATGCTTTAAAATGAAAATAAACACCGAGAATGAAAACTTCGAGTCTTTTAGCGTTCATAATAGGGTTTAAGACGTACGACCTGTACGACTTCCGGGCATGTGCGTCATCGCTGAGATGCTATCGTTCGGTCGGGGATGACTTCATAGTCCAGGTCACCGATGCTGCGGAGAACCCTATATGGGCCAAAGTAGCGTCGCAGCAACTTTTCACTCAATCCAGGGCGGCGAATTGGTGTCCATATCCAAACACGATCACGTGGCTTGTAGTGCGTGTCTCGTCGGCGCAGATTGTAGCGTCGGGCGTCGGTGTGCTGCTGGTCTTTTATGCGAAGCCGCGCAAGTCTTCGGGCTTCCTCGGCGCGATGAAGGTAGGCGGCGCCGTCGAGGTTGTCTTCGTCAGAAACGTGCGGGAGCATTGCGTCGAGTATTGTCTGGGCTTCCTGCCGTATACCAGCTCGAATGGGGTAAACCTGGTTGTCTCCTGGACGGTAGTATTATAAGCGAAGATCACGTAGGGCAGAATGGAGCCCCACGTCTTGTGTTCGGCGTCGATGTACATGCAGAGCATGTCTGCGATGGTCTTGTTCAGACTCTCTGTGAGTCCGTTGGTTTGCGGATGATAGGCAGTTGTCCTCCGATGGCTTGTCTCGCTGTCGTTTAAAATGGCTTGCGTCAGGTCCGCTGTAAATGCCGTTCCTCTGTCTGTGATGAGCACTTCAGGGGCGCCGTGTCGCAGGAGAATTTGTTCACAAAAAATTTTGCGACTTTTGTTGCGGTACCATTAGGCAGCGCCTTTGCTTCGGCGTAGCGGGTCATGTAGTCGGTGGCCACGATGAGCCACTTGTTACCTAATGATGAAGTCGGAAAGGGGCCGAGGAGGTCCACCCCTATTTGCTGGAAGGGCTTATTTGGAGGTGGTATGGGGTTCAGGAGTCCGGCTGGTCTAATCGGAGGCGTTTTGCGTCGCTGACATCCACGGCACGTTTTCACGTAATGGGAAACGTCGGCAACTAGCCGTGGCCACTAGTACTTCTCCTGGATGCGGTGCAACGTGCGAGCAATGCCGATATGCCCTGCAGTCGGCTCATCATAACATGCCTGCATAATTTCTTGCCTGAGATTTTTGGGCACGACAAGAAGAAGCACTCTCCTGTTGGGCGCAAAGTTCTTCTTGAGGAGGACATTATTCAGAAGACTAAGGACGACAGTTGGCGCTTGAGCCCTCGGGGACGCGATGCGCTCTTGCCTTTCAGATAATCAACTAGGCTTTACAACTCAGGATCGGAGCGCTGCTGCTGCGCGAAACTGCTGGCGCTTACCGGTCCTAAGAAAGCGTCGTCGTCTTCCTCTTCCGGTACTGCGTCTACGGGGGCTCGCCATAGGCAGTCTGCATCGGAATGCTTGCGATTAGATTTGTAGACTGCAGTTATGTCGAATTCTTGAAGACGCAGGCTCCAACGAGCAAGGCGGCCGGAGGGATCTCTCAAATTGGCAAGCCAGCACAGAGCATGGTGGTCGCTCACAACTTTGAATGGTCGTCCGTATTGGTAGGGTCGAAATTTGGACCTGGCCCAAATAATGGCGAGACATTCTTTCGCTGTCGTCGAATAGTTGGCTTCGGCTCTCGACACTGAACGGCTAGCGTACGCGATAACTTTCTCCTGTCTGCCATTTTTCTGAACGAGGACCGCTCCTAAGCCCACACTGCCTGCATCGGTGTGGATTCCGGTTTCGGCGTTTTCATCAAAGTGCCCGACTGTAAGCGGAGCTTCAGCTCTTTGAAAGCAATTTGAAAACGGCTTTTCCCATTTAAAAGGCACGTCAACCTTGGTAAGTTGGGTCAAAGGTACAGCGATGCGCGAAAAGTTCTTGACGAATCCCCGGTAATAAGCGCACAATCCAAGGAATCTGCGTATAGCTTTCTTGTCAAAAGGTTGTGGAAACTCTGCGATCGCAGCCGTCTTCTAGGGGTCTGGGCGAACTCCATCCTTACTTACTACGTGACCAAGGAACAGCAGCTCCTTGTAGGCGAAGTGGCACTTCAATGGTTTTAGTGTTAATTCTGAAGACTTGATTGTTTTTAGCTCTCTCCGAAGCCTTCTTAGATGGTCTTCAAAGCTTGAGGAGAAGACAACAATGTCGTCTACGTAGACTAAACAAATTTGCCACTCCAAGCCTGCGAGCACCGTATCCATTACTAGCTGGAACGTCGCTGGGGCAGAGCAGAGGCCGAATGGCATCACCTTGAATTCGAAGAGTCCGTCTGGCGTGATGAACGCACTCTTCTCGCGATCTCTTTCGCCGATATCAATTTGCCAGTAGCCGCTATTCTGGTCCATCGATGAGAAGTACTTAGCGTTGCACAGACGATCCAATGTGTCATCGATGCGAGGGAGGGGGTAGACATCCTTCTTCGTAATGCTGTTCAGGCGGCGACAATCGACGCAGAAGCGAAGGGTTCCGTCTTTCTTCTTCACTAGGACGACTGGTGCTGCCCAGGGGCTCCTCGATGGCTGGATGACGTCGTCACGTAGCATTTCCTCAACTTGCTTGCGGATAGCTTGGCGTTCTAGCGGCGATACGTGGTAGGGGCTCTGTAGCAGTGGTCAGGCGTGTTCCACTGTGACAATGCGGTGCTTGGCAAGCCCGGTTCGTCGCACATTCGATGCTAATGAGAAGCAGTCGCTGTACTTTGGAAGAAGACTTCGTATTTGGTCTTGTCTGCTCCTTAGTAATGCTGGGTTGATATCAAACATTGGTTGATGACCTTGGTCAGATGGTTCTACGGGTTGGTCGGGTAGGGCAAATATGTCTCTGATGTCCGCCAGCTCGTCGAAAAAACCGATCGTCGTACCTTTGTTTAGATGCCGGTATTCTTCGGTGAAGTTGGTTGGCAACAGCTGGGCTTGGCCATTTCGGATTTGGGCGACTCCCCTTGCGACGCCCAGTCCTCAATCCAGCAGTAACTGTGTGTTCCCCTCGACGACGCCTTCGGCAGTTTCGATGTCTCCAGTACCTATGCATGCGACGACACTTGATCGGGGCGGCACGCTCAATGCTTCGCCGAGGACGTTTAAGGCAGCGTGATGAGTCGCTGTCGTCGCTGCAGATATGGCTTTGTCCGTGGAAGGCTTGATCGACTTAGATAAAGGTCGATGATCGCCCGATATTCATTCAGGAAGTCCATTCCCAAAATCACATCTTGCGAGCATTGCTGTAGGACCAGGAACGTTGTAGCATAGCTTCTCTCATTTACAGTAACTCTCGCGGTGCAGCGTCCTGACGGCGTAATAAGGTTACCGCCTGAGGTGCGGATCAGCGGGCCATCCCAAGTTGTTGTCACTTTGCTGAGCCGGACAGCGAGTGGCCCGCTGATGTCGGAGTAGTCAGCCGCTGTGGCGACCAAGGCAGTAACCGCGTGACCGTCGCCCGTAACATCAAGGTCACTTGTTCGCGTTCTCGTATTGTACGTTGCCTTCGGTGTACGATCGCGGCTTCGTCGAGCAGTGAGGCTGCGGCAGGCGTACTCTGACGTTTCCTCTCTGGGCGGCGATAAAAGTTTCAAGTCTGGTCGCGTCCTCGTCTTTGTTGTCGATGTTGTCGTCGGTGTTGTCGGCGGTGTTGTCCTCGTTGTTGTCGTCGTAGTTGAGGCATGGACTTGGGTTTTCATCGATGGAGGACCTTTGTGCTTGCGCTCGGAAGCAACCTCAACTCCAGAGGTTGCTTTATTCAGTTTAACCATCGGGGGCTGGGGGAGCGTCCACGCACTGCGTAGCCTCGGCTAGGAGATACAAAGCGCGCTGACGAGGGCGACAGGGAACGTGATATGCGGCTCGGCGGTGAGCATTCTCCCCGACGCAAAAACTCCTCGATTTCTTCTGGCCGCTGGCCGGGCCGGGTCGGGGGGCGTCGTAAAAAAACCCTCGGATGCCCATTCCTCTGTATGGGCAGTACCGGAGAATGTGACCGGCTTCGCCGCAGTGGTAGCATAGTGAGCGGCGCTGGTCGGGAGTTCTCCACTCGTCGCATTTCCTCGGCTGCGCGCGTCGCTCGTAGGACGGCCAGGTTGGGGCGAGTGGGCAGCGGTCCAACGCAGCTGGCTGAGGGCAATAGGGGCTTGGGTCCCGTCGTCGAGGGGCAGGACGGCGCAGAGCTGCGGCGTAAGTCATGGTTGGGGGCTGCAGTGGCTGCGTGGGTGTCGGCTTCACACCCAAGGCGTGTTGAATATCGTCCCAGATGACGTCAGTGAGCGATGAAAATTGCGGCTGCGTTCCCGTTGGCAGCAATCGTCGGAGGTCCTCTCGCACAACTTGACGTGTTACCTCCCGCAGGTTATTGTTGTTAGCGGCGTCCAGCAGCTTGCTGAGAAAACGCGCTGCTGGCGGTCATACTGGGGGCCTCGGCCATCAAGAGTTTTTTCCATCGTGGATGCCTCTTCTACGAATTCCGCGATGTTTTTTGGTGGGTTGCGGAGGAGGCCGGCAAAGAGTTGCTCTTTAACTCCTCGCATAAACAACTTCACTTTCTCTTCTTCCTTCATGCTCGCGTCGGCACGCCGTAAAATACGCTTCATTTCCTCAGTGCACACTGCAACGGTCTGGTTTGGGTGTTAAATGCGAGACTGTAGCAGCTTCTGGGCTCTCTCCTTTCTCACGACGTTCGTGAAGGTTTTTAGAAGCTGATCCTCGAAGGTTTCCCAGTTTGTGAGGCTAGCTTCCTCATTCTTAACCTAGATTCTTGCTGGTCCCTCCAAGGCGAAGAAGACATACCTAAGTTTCGTGGCATCGTCCCAGTTGTTGAAGATAGCCACACGACCCAACTGTTCGAGCCATTCTTCCGGGTCGGCACCAGGCGACGCGTCGTAGGTTGGTGGCGCCCGGGGCTGCTGAAGAATGATTGGAGTCGTCGCCTGGGGCAAGCTCATAGTGGACGTTGCTACTGGCTTTCGCTTCCGGGTGGGGTCTGGCAGTATCCCGAACTCAGGTGCGTCCACTTGCAGACGTCGGGTTGTGCGGTGGACTGGAGTCAAGTCCTCCGGCGAATGACTCGAAGGGCTGGCGTCGCGACTTGCTGGAGGTGTCCGGTACATGGAAGGCTACCCCGCACCTCCGCCAGATGTCACGTTGTAGTGACGGCAATCCAGCAGTCAGGAAGACAGCAACAGAACTTGCAAACGAAGCCTTTATTTGGGCTGACTTGCGCCCGCAAAATAACCGAATCACTCGGCGGCGGCGTACGCACCAAACGTATTCCTCAGTCATCGAACTACGAATGCCCGCTGCTCGCGGCATCGTTCAATTTAAAGCCGGCAATGAAACTTCGAGATAACAGGTCGAGATCATCTAGATTAATCTGGAAAAACGCAGATGCAGCTCTTCATGGCTGTGATCAATCTAGATTTGTCCGGTCGCTTCTCGCGTCACGAACAAAAATGATAACACTCCTTTTTCTGCGGCCTTCCCTATCGAAAAACACAACAGAACTATCCTGTTGTAACGACACAAAACTTTGTTGTACAAGAGAAAGCTGTGTTGTACAACAGATATGTGTGTCGTACAGCTGTGTTGTACAACACAATATTTTTTATACAACACACTAACGTGTTGTATAACAGGAGACTGTCGTGTTGTTACGACACACTACCCTTTTGTACAACAGGTTGATGTGTTGTAAAAGACTGCCCTTTTGTACAACACAAGGCTGTCCTGTTGTTACAACAGACTATTCTGTTGTTCAGATATTGTTACAACAGGCTATACTCTTCTGTCACGAAAGAGTAACCGCATGACGCGCCAGACTGTTATGTCATTGCTAAAGATGTACAACAAAATTTTCCTCTTTACCACGGCAACTGGAATGGTGAGCAGGTTCAATGACTTGTGGCCCACCCAGTTAAAAGTGTTTCATATTGCCTGGCCACGTCGCATGCACTCAATCTCATGTCTATAAAGGAATTGAGATTGCTGAATGCTACTATTCCATTGCAATTGTGAGCAATTACTTGCAGAAAGCAAGGTGTAATTAAAGTTTTCTTTATAAACTAACTTCGCCATAATGGCGTACAGCTCCATGCAGTAAGGAGTAAGCGCACTCAAAGAAGCACAACTAATCCACACTAGTCATCACTTGTGCAATAGAGATCACTGCACGACTCCACACACACAATACATAGATATTGTGTGTGTGCACACACACAAAATCTATACTGCACACACACAATATAATACACAATACATTGCTGGTACCCAAGAGTTTGTTTTTATTCTCCTCAGACTCAGAAATGAGTCCAAAGATACACTTAGGAAATATACATTTGGCAGCCACCCTTAATTGTAACTAACACTGAACACTTAGGCCATGTGTAGGCCTGCCTACATTTCAGAACAAATATGATTATGCTGTATATAACTCAATGAATTGACAGTGAATGAATCACACAAATAATATAACTCATTTACACAGAGCAGTTCTAAAGATGAAGGTCATACAAGGTTACATCATGAATATTGCACATTGTGCCATCAACTACAGTTTGCATGATGTCAAACAGCATGCATCGAATGGCTAATAAGAAGCGAAAACAGGATGGCACGTATGCTGCTCTTGTCACTATCATTTAATCCCTTAGTGACCTAGGTGTTCTATCACAAAGGCAGAGGTTGGGTGGTAAACATAAAAAGAAAAAATGGCCACAGATGAAGGTAGACTGGTGAACAATCCGGAACAAATTGAGGCTAAAACGGTTTGCCAGCAGCAAAAAAATTACTCACGAGAAAACAGGCTATAAATATCTGCTGTCAAGGACATAACTGTCCAGTACACATGAAAAACGATTTATGGATATTCTATACCTCCTATCATGCCCTCATTTGATCGCCACATGACAGCACCTGAGTCCAACTTCCACCTCCATGACTGGTTTGAGCCACTACAGCTATGCCAAGTAGCAGAGCTGCATACTGCTGGCTACACATCCTGAAGACAATGTATGCAAAATAATGACAAATTAATGAACAAGGAAAGAAACAAAATCACACCAAAATACAAGGTACAGCATTTAGCAGTAAGAATTTGCATTGAACAATAGCATGGGCACAGCACACAATGAAAAATACATAATATAAGGTTTCGAACCAAAGAAAGGAATTCATACACTATAATACCCTACGAATACAATAGGAAAGCATAATGTCAGATAAAATGAGCAAAATATATATACAGCAGCGCACGAAGAATATGCCAACTACATGAGTCATGTTTCAGTTTTCACTGAAAGATTTGCATATTTACACAGTGGAGAAAGGTGCTCATTGACTATGCTATAACACACCAGCCTTTTGTCGCCATACATTTCCGATATTTTGTACAGGAATGCACACTGACACAGGACATGAGCTAAGGTTAAGAGTTCCTTCCTGTGCATTTCAAAGCAAAGTTTGCAGTCTATTTCGAGGTGCTTAAAACATAGTGACTGGCTAGTTGGTTCTGCATACTGGAAAATTGCAGCGCAGCAGTAACAAGGGCGAGACGAGAAGGACGCAAACACAAGCGCTGACTAACAACTGTGTTTTACTGCTCTGAGCCAGCCTATATAAGAACTAGGTACAAAACAACAAAACAGAATCCAACACATCACCTCACGCATTCGTGGCACGATTATCGGAATTGTCTCCCGTTCCTCCAATCTTTCGTCCTATCATTGGCGTTCAGAAATGACATTTCTTTTTCACTAAGGCGCAAAGAGGGGTTGCTGACACACTTATCTGCGCAATTTGATATCGCCAGAGCTTCTGCTATCAATCTCGTGGTGGTGTCCCGACACTTGCGAAGAATAACTGTTCTTTCAAGGGCAGGGGTGCAGCCCTCGCACTGGCTACAGTGTAAGGCGAGCTCCCCTGAGTTTGGATCCCTTAGGTTCCTTTTGTGCTCTTGTAGCCCTGTGTTCAGGCATCTCCCTGTTTGGCCTATAAAGACGTTGCCGCACGACAGGGGAAGTGAATATATCACATCTTTTTCGCAATCGACGAGACGCGGACGGTGCCTCGTCACGCAGTCGGGCTCACGTTCGGTGTCAGAATTTACTCCTTTGCACAACTGATGCAGTTTCTTCGGGGCCGAGAAGAAAATATAATCTCCCGCTCTGTTTCTTATCCTTTTCAGTTTGTGTGATACCGCATGTAGGTATGGCACCACAGCTGCCTTTGTTCGACGTTCATTTGTGGTGGGCCCATTTCGCGATTGTTTCAGTATGCCCTCTGCAACAGAAATTAGGAGATGCGCTGTATATCCGGCTTGCTCAAGACGACGCACTTGCCTTCGAAAGGCTTCTTCTTTACGGTGCCCACGTGTCTTCTCAAGAGCGCTCACAAAGCACTGCAGAAGAACTTGCTTTGGGGCTAGTTGGTTCATGATTGAATTTCAGAATAGCGCAAAAGACACACACACAGGAAAAAAAGGGGATGACACAATGGCGCTCTTTGTGTCATCCCCTTTTTTTCCTGTGTGTGTGTCTTTTGCGCCATTCTGAAACTCAATCACAAAGCACGACTTCACAATGACCCTCTTCACAAGCTTTGAGTGCGCTGAGGCGTACGGGAGGACTGGTTTGTTACCCCTCGGCTCACAGGCCCAGCAAACGTGTTCAGAGCCAAAGTACAGTCCTAAATCTAAGAACCTAATGTGGCCATTGGCTGGCCGCTCATGAGTGACCTCCAACGGTCGAAGACACTCTGAAAACATTGTCAAAACTTCGGGCACTCGCGTATTCGCACAATCGTTTTCGTCGTTCAAGATTACGAGAAAATCGTCTACAAACTTAAACACTTCGTCTATTCCAAACTCAGCTCATCGGTCCCGTATCTCGCGGTCCCGGACAGCAAGGCATCTATAGCTTAGTACGGGCGCGACACAAGAACCAATGCAAATCCCGTTTCTTTGAGAGACAATGTGGTCTTCGAACTGTGCAAAGGTGGAATTCAGGTAAGTGTCCAGCAGCTCCAAGAAGCTACTGACGGCCACGCCTGAAGCATTTTGAAATCTAATGGCACCATGGGCCTCAATACATTCTCTGACATCGCTTAACAGGTCGTCATGCGGGAGGGTATAGTACAAGTCTTTTATGTCCACAGATATGGCAGTAAAACTACCTCCGCGCCTATCTTTTAAGAAGTCAATCACCTGCTCGGAGCCTTTCACCTGTAATCACTTTCACCTGTAAGTAATTTGTAATTACTTTTTTGTGGTGTCATGGTTTATAGTGGCAAGGCACCTGGTCGACACTCCTTACCGTTGCCACATTGCATGACTGGCTGCCCAAAGTATCTGTATGCTCAGCTGAAAACCATATTCAACAGGTGTCAGCTGAGTGAGTACAGTTCTGGGATGCGAACAGTTGTAGTAGCAGATATTTTATCACATCACAAGAGGCATTAGGAGCTTCAAATGTGCTTCCGCAGACAACAAATGATTTTCAAGATAATGGTTTGGTTTGGTTTATGGGGTTTAACGTCCCAAAGTGACTCAGGCTACCAGAGACGCCGTACTGAAGGGCTGCAGAAATTTTAACCACCAGGGGTTCTTTAACGTGCACTGACATCGCACAGTAGCAAGAATAATGCACCTTGACCTTCTAAATTGCCCAATTTTCACTTCACTGGCTGCCACTATGCGCAGAAGCAGTCTATAATCATAAGTTTTTTTTAAGTTTTTTTTGCTTGTCTTCATGATTCATTATTATGGACGACTCACCTTATAAACACTTTTGCTTGTGAACCAAATTGTCAATAATAACGAGGCACAACTGTACACTCTTTTGGACAGACTGAATGAGCACTCATTAAATGCATAAGTATTCTGTGGCTAGAATGATAAACTGATTTTTACAGTAGCATATGTAGCATTGTGCTTTAACCTCAAAGATAGAAAGAAAATATTCGCCACCACCAAAGTTTGCTTGCAAAAAACAATGCAGCTGTAGTACTGGTAGTCCCATTTTATGCTTTTTCTGGCTTAATACAATTTCAGTGCAGGTGCTCTTTGTAATCATGATCACACAGCAAACAGTACGATATTCCTTCGAACTTTACAAACAAGCATGCATCTGTACATTTTGTGCTGAAAAAATTGCTTGGCACAAATAGCTACAAGGTTGACTAACTTAGGTTAGTCAATCCTATAGCTATTTGGTTCATCAGACACATAGGTGACGTCCGCACCACATAGAAAAACACACTGAGATGAACCATCATCGGGCTAATAAAGGCACAAATTGTTCCCTGGAGGAGGGCGATTACACTTGTGCACGCACTTAACCCCTCTGAAACTACAATGTGATGTCACAAGCTCCTCACAAACTAAGGCAATCTTTCAGGTGTCCAACAGAATCGAGCATATGTTAACTACTAGGCAGTAGGCACCATCATTCATCTTCACACATGAAGAAAATGTCTTCACAGCCCGGGAGTAGGAGGTGGTATGAATGATGAAACCGTTTAGCTGAAGGCGAGAATATAGGGTCATGGTAGGGACTGTTTCATATCTTGCAATGAAAAGTTGTTCAACTGAATGGTCTATTTGTTCCGAAAGCAAAGGTGCCCCAAGGATCCGAATTTTTGATGCTCGAGAAGATTGTGTATTCATGATTTTGTTCATGTTAAAAGAATTGGAAGAGATATCTATAAATTTGAGGGCAGTTCTGAGCCATGATTTCATGGCACAACGCTCTGAAATCTGCAAAATCTGCAGTGGAACAACTTTTGCTGCCTTAACAAGCTTAAGGAGCTGACCATTCCCCTTTTCAAAAGGGAAAGTTGTGGTTCCCCACAAAGGACCTAGCATATCGACACTCTTCGAAAGATGGAGCAATTGGTGCACATTATAGGTTGCAGCAGTAGGCCCGTATAACGTATACATTCTGCTGACAAAACACGACAGCAGGCTCTCTGCTTCCTGTAGGTCAGCATCGGTGACAGAGGCTTGCAATAGCAAAAAAATTCCCTTTCAAAGCGTGCAAAAGTGATTCATGTGTGCAACTGGCAGTGCCTCCATCAAGCATGGCAATGAATAGTACAGCAGCCAGTATAGCCACTCGGTTGCCTTCCAATGGGCTCGGTCACTGAGGGGTCGTGGGAGCCGGCAGAACGAAATGGAAGCTTCATTTTCTTAATGACAGTGTCCAGTCTACGAATGTGTCGCCCAATGTAGTAGGGCTGGCCAGTTGCCGACAACCACAAATCTAGGAGTAGCTTAGCAACTCCCTCTAGAACGCAGTGCATCAGATCAGGTGCCATACACCACACAAGGTTGAAGCACTGTAGTTGACTGAGTGGTGAAGGCCTTTTAATACCTTGCACTGGTCCATTTCGACGGTGCGCTTCCTTCATATCTTCAAGCATGCCTCTGTGGGTGCGCAACGATGCTTGTGTTCGGCTTGGAATGTACCGAAGGTTCTCTGAAAAAAAAAATCATTAAATTTCAAATTTATTTTTCAGAAGTACATGCCTACTATTATTTTTAACACACTCGCACATAATAATAACGCTCTCCAACAATTTCGAGATTGAACCTGTATCCTAAACCTAAACAAAAACTTCCCCTAAGAATGTGGCAAACCAATGCACTAAAATCTACATTGCGGTCTTCACCAAAATGCCATGCACAATTTGAATATGCTAAGGTGTAAGTTAAAAGATAAACTTCGCACTTCCACTTAGCAAAAAAAAAAATAACTTGTTTAACCCTGGTTACATCCAAGATCGAGATATAGCTGTACGACATATATTTCCAGATTCTACTTGTCGAGACGTTTTAAACGGCATATGACTGAACACTATCCTAAAGTGGAATTTTTGTACCAATTAAATAATCATTTTAATTGCTTTGTGTAATTAGTACAAAGTAATTGTACTTGATATAAGCTATCCAACGATACCTAATTTGACATTGAAGCATAAAGTTTATTTTTAGTCAAAATTAACACTCGCAATTAATTGACATGTATATGTGCAATGCAGCTGTACTCAGCATAAGCTATGTAACCATATATGACTTGACAATGTAGCGTAAAGCTCAATTTTGGTCACAACTAATTACCAGTAATTAAGATGCCTTATCAGTGCAGTTCTATTGTTATCTGCATATGTTATCCATTGATGACCACAATGTAGTGTATATTTCAATTTTAGTCACAATTAACTAATTAATGGTATTAAGACAAGTACATAGCACAATGCAATTGTACTCACATAAGCTATCCAACGACATATGACTTGATATTGCCACGTATCATAGTAGTGTTTGTTCGTTCACGCTCAACGCTGCAGGAAAGGGTTGTTATCATTTTTTGTTCGTGACGCGAGAAGCGACCAGTCTAATCTCCATTGATCGCAGCCATGAAAGGCTGCATCTAGGTTTTTCCAGATTACTGTAGATGATCTTGTCCTGCTATCTGGAAGTTTCTTTGCCGGCTTTAAATTGAGCGATGCCGCGAGCGGCGGGCATTCGTAGTTCGACGATTGACGAGCACGCTTGTTGCTTACGCCGCCACCGAGTGAGTCAGTTCTTTTGCGGGCGCAAGTCAGCCCAAATAAAGAGCTTCGTTTGCAAGTATTTCTGGTGTCTTCCTGACCGCTGGACTGCCGTCACTACAACGTGACATCTGGTGGAGGTGCTGGGTTGCCTTCCATGTACCGGACACCCCCTACAAGCCGTGACGCCAGCCCTCTGATTCATTCACCGGAGGACCTGACTCCAGTCCACAGCGCAAGCCGACGTCTGCTAGGCGACGCACCTAAGTTCGGGACTCTGCCGGACCCTACCCGGAAGCGGAAGCCAGCCGCAACGTCTACCATGAGCTTGCCCCAGACGACGACTCCAATCATTCTTCACCAGCCCCGGGTGCCACCAACCTTCGACGCTTCGCCTGGCGCCGACCCCGAAGAATGGCTGGAGCAGTTCGACCGTGTGGCTATCTTCAACAACTGGCACGATGCCACAAAACTTAGGTACGTCTTCTTCGCCTTGGAGGGACCAGCAGAAGTCTGGTTTGAGAATGAGGAAGCTAACCTCATGAACTGGGAAACCTACAAGGAGCAGCTTCTAAAGACCTTCACGAACGTCGTGCGAAAAGAGAGAGCCCAGCAGCTGCTACAGTCTCGCATACAACACCCAAACGAGACCGTTGCTGTGTACACTGAGGAAATGAAGCGCCTCTTCCGGCGTGCCGACGCGAGCATGAAGGAAGAAGAGAAGGTGAAGTTGCTTATGCGAGGAGTTAAAGAGCAACTATTTGCCGGCCTCGTTCGCAACCCACCGAAAACCGTCGCGGAATTCGTACAAGAGGCATCCACAATGGAGAAAACTCTTCACGCCCGAGCCCGCCAGTTTGACCGCCAGCAGCGCGTTTTGTCAGCAAGCTGCATGGATACCGCTAACAACGATAACCTGCGGGAGGTTATACGTGAAGTTGTGCGAGAGGAGCTCCGACGATTGCTGCGAACGGGAACGCAGCCGCAACTTTCATCGCTCACTGACGTCATCCGGGACGAGGTTCAACCGGCCTTGGGTGTGACGCCGACACCCACGTAGCCTCTGCAGCCCCCAGCCATGACTTACGCCGCAGCTGTGCGCCGTCCTCCACCTCGACGACGGGACCCAAGCCCCTATCGCCTTCAGCCAGCTGCGTTGGACCGCCGCCCACTCGCCCCAACCCGCCCGTCCTACGAGCGACGCGCGCAGCCGAGGAAATGCGACGAGTGGAGAACTCCCGACCAGCGCCGCCCACTATGCTTCCACTGTGGCGAAGCCGGTCACCTCCTCCGGCACTGCCCATACAGAAGACTGGGCATCCGAGGGTTCTCTTACGACGCTCGACGACCCCGACCCGGCCAGCGACCAGCCGAAAACGAGGCGTTTTTACGTCGGGAAGAATACTCATCGCCGAGCCGCCTATCACGTTCCCCGTCGCCCTCGTCACCGCGCTTTGTATCTCCTAGCCGAGGCTAAGCAGTGCGTGGACGCTCCCCCAGCCCCCGAAGGTTAAACTGAATAAAGCAGCCTCTGGAGGTGAGGTTGCTTCCGAGCGCAAGAACAAAGATCCTCCATCGACGAAAATCGAAGTCTATGCCTCAATTACGACTACGATGACAACACCGACGACAACACCGACGACAACACCGACGACAACACCGACGACAACACCGACGACAACACCGACGACAACATCGACGACAACGACGACGACGACTACGCGACCAGACTTCAATCTTTTTCCGCTGCCCAGTGCAGTAACGTCGGAATACGCCCACCGCAGCCTCACTACTCGACGAAGCCGAGATCGGACACCGAAGACAACGTACAATACGAGAACGCGAACAAGTGACCTTGAAGTTACGGTCGACGGTCACGCGGTTACTGCTTTGGTGGACACGGGAGCTGACTACTCTGTCATGAGTGGCCCACTCGCTGTCCGACTCAGGAAGGTAACAACAACCTGGGATGGCCCGCTGATCCGCACCGCAGGTGGCAACCTGATTACGCCGTCAGGACACTGAACCGCGAGAGTTACTGTAAATGGGAGAACCTATGCGACAACCTTCTTGATCCTACAGCAATGCTCGAGAGACGTGATTTTGGGAATGGACTTCCTGAACGAACATCGGGCGATCATCGACCTTCGATCTAAGTCGATCAAGCTTTCCACGGAAAAAGCCATACCTGTTGCGACGGGCGCGACTCATCACGTTGCCTTAAACGTCCTCGATGAAGCATTGAGCGTGCCGCCCCGACCAAGTGTTCTCGTCGGCATAGGTACTGGAGACATCGAAAATGTCGAAGGCGTTATCGAGGGGAACACGCAGTTACTCCTGGATCGAGGATTGGGCGTCGCGAGGGGAGTCGCCGAAATCCGAAATGGCCAAGCCCAGGTGTTGCTAACCAACTTCACGGAAGAATACCGGCATCTAAACAAAGGTACGACGATCGCTTTCCTAGACGAGCTGGCAGACATCAGAGACGTATTTGCCCTACCCGACCAACCCGCAGAACCATCTGACCAAGGCCCTCAACCCACGTTCGACATCAACCCGGCATTACCCCGGAGCAGACAAGACCAAATACGCAGTCTTCTTCAAAGGTACACCGATTGCTTCTCATCAGCATCGAATGTGCGACGGACCCGACTTGCCAAGCACCCCATTGTCACAGACGAACACGTGCGACCACTGCGACAGAGCTCCTACCACGTATCGCCGCTAGAACGCCAAGCTATCCGCAAGCAAGTTGAGGAAATGCATCGTGACGACGTCATACAGCCATCGAGGAGCCCCTGGGCAGCACCGGTCGTCCTAGTCAAAAAGAAAGACGGCACCCTTCGCTTTTGCGGCGATTACCGCCGCCTGAACAACATTACGAAGAAGGATGTCTACCCCCTCCCTCGCATCGACGATACACTGGACCGGCTGTGCAACGCTAATTACTTCTCATCGATGGACCTGAAGAGCGGCTACTGGCAAAAAGACGGACTCTTCGAGTTCAAGGTGATGCCATTCGGTCTCTGCTCTGCCCCAGCGACGTTCCAGTGAGTAATGGATACGGTGCTCGCAGGCTTGAAGTGGCAGATTTGCCTAGTCTACTTAGATGACGTTGTTGTCTTCTCCTCAAGCTTTGAAGACCACCTCAGAAGGCTTCGGATATTGCTGGAAACGATGAAGTCTTCAGGCCTGACACTGAAACCAGAGAAGTGCCACTTCGCCCACGAGGAGCTGCTGTTCCTTGGTCACGTCGTAAGCAAGGATGGAGTTCGCCCATACCCCCAGAAGACGGCTGCGATCGCAGAGTTTCCACAGCCTAATGACAAGAAGGCTATACGCAGATTCCTTGGATTGTGCGCTTATTACCGACGATTCGTTAAGAACTTTTCGCGCATCGCTGAACCTTTGACTCAACTTACCAAGGCTGACGTGCCTTTTAAATGGGAAAGGCCACAAGAGGAAGCTTTCAACGAGCTGAAGCGCCGCTTACAGTCCCCTCCTGTGCTCGGGCACTTTGATGAAAACGCCGAAACCGAAGTTCATACCGATGCAAGCGGGGTGGGCTTAGGAGCGGTCCTCGTTCAGAAAAATGGCAGACAGGAGAAAGTTGTCGCGTACGCTATCCGTTCACTGTCGAGAGCCGAAGCGAACTATTCGACGACAGAGAAAGAATGTCTCGCCATTATTTGGGCCACGTCCAAATTTCGCCCCTACCTATACGGACGACCATTCAAGGTTGTGAGCGATCACCATGCTCTGTGCTGGCTGGCCAATTTGAAAGATCCCTCCGGCCGCCTTGCTCGTTGGAGCCTGCGTCTTCAAGAATTCGACATAACCGTAGTCTACAAATCTGGCCGCAAGCATTCCGATGCAGACTGCTTGTCACGAGCTCCTGTCGACGCAGCACCCAAAGAGGGAGACGACGACGCTTTCTTAGGACCGGTAAGCGCCAGCAGTTTCGCGCAGCAGCAGCACTCGGATCCTGACTTGCAAAGCCTAGTTGATTATCTGAAAGGCAAGACCGCATCGCCTCCCCGAGGTTTCAAGCGGCAACTGTCGTCCTTCGTCCTTCACAATAATGTCCTCCTGAAAAAGAACTTCGCGCCGAACAGGACAGTGCATCTTCTCGTCGTGCCCAAAAATCTCAGGCAAGAAATTATGCAGGCATGTCATGATGAGCCGACTGCAGGACATCTCGGGATTGCTCGCACGTTGCACCGCATCCAGGAGAAGTACTATTGGCCACGGCTAGCTACCGACGTTTCCCATTACGTGAAAACGTGCCGTGAGTGTCAGCGACGCAAAACGCTTCCGACTAGACCAGCCGGACTCCTGAACCCCATACCACCGCCAACTAAGCCCTTTCAGCATATAGGGATGGACCTCCTCGGCCCCTTTCCGACCTCTTCATCAGAAAACAAGTGGATCATCGTGGCCACCGACTACATGATCCGCTACGCCGAAGCAAAAGCGTTGCCTAGTGGTACCGCAACAGAAGTTTCAAAATTTTTGATCGAACAAATTCTCCTGCGACACGGCGCCCCGGAAGTGCTCATCACAGACAGAGGAACGGCGTTTACAGCGGAGCTGACGCAAGCCATTTTAAACTGCAGCCAGACAAGCCATCGGAGGACCACTGCCTATCATCCACAAACCAACGGACTCACAGAGCGTCTGAACAAGACCATCGCAGACATGCTCTCCATGTACATCGGCACCGAACACAAGACGTGGGACTCCATTCTGCCCTACGTGATCTTCGCTTATAATACTGCCGTCCAGGAGACAACCAGGTTTACCCCATTCCAGCTGGTATACGGCAGGAAGCCCACGACAATACTCGACATAATGCTCCCGCACGTTTCCGACGAAGACAACCTCGACGTCGCCGCCTACCTTCATCGCGCCGAGGAAGCCCGAAGACTTTCGCGGCTTCGCATTCAAGACCAGCAGCACACCGACGCCCGGCGCTACAAACTGCGCCGACGAGACACGCATTACAAGCCAGGTGATCGGGTTTGGATATGGACGCCAGTTCGCCGCCGTGGATTGAGTGAAAAGTTGTTGCGACGCTACTTTGGCCCGTACAGGGTTCTCCGTCGGATCGGTGACCTCGACTATGAAGTCATCCCCGACGCCACGACAGCATCTCAGCGACGCCGCCCACGCCCGGAAGTCGTACATGTCGTACGCCTGAAGCCATATTATGAACGCTAAAGGACTCGAAGTTTCATTTTCCGTGTTTATTTTCATTTTAAAGCATCGAGACGATGCTTCTTTGGAAGGGGGGTATTGCCACGTATCATTGTAGTGTTTGTTCGTTGACGCTCAACGCTGCAGGAAAGGGTTGTTATCATTTTTTGTTCGTGACGCGAGAAGCGACCAGTCTAATCTCCATTGATCGCAGCCATGAAAGGCTGCATCTAGGTTTTTCCAGATTACTGTAGATGATCTTGTCCTGCTATCTGGAAGTTTCTTTGCCGGCTTTAAATTGAGCGATGCCGCGAGCGGCGGGCATTCGTAGTTCGACGATTGACGAGCACGCTTGTTGCTTACGCCGCCACCGAGTGAGTCAGTTCTTTTGCGGGCGCAAGTCAGCCCAAATAAAGAGCTTCGTTTGAAAGTGTTTCTGGTGTCTTCTTGACCGCTGGACTGCCGTCACTACAACGTGACAATATTGAAACGAAAAGTTAAATTTTTAGTTTACCCTAATAATGTTAATTAAGACGTCTAATTAGTGCAGTGTAATTGTATACAGGGTGTCCCAGCTAACTTGGACGAAGATTTATAAAAGAAGTAAGCTTCCTTCAGAACTGATATCTCGTGGATGTTGTTAAGGTTTATCTAAAGTTACAGTACCATTTTTTCGCTCCTCCTATTTGAATAATTAGTCGAGATAAATTAACTTCTTAAATATAGCTTGAAATGTTCAGGCGTCAATAGGCGTCAATAGGAAAGCTGCGGAGCTTCACAGATATTGTACAACCCAGGCACTTCCAACGAGATCGGCTTAGCGAGGCCGATTTTATTCGGTAAAAACGAAAGCCCGCGGAGTTTAAAAAATACCGCGTGACAGCGCGCTCCGTGCGCCCGAATGCGCCGCGATTCCAGCGCTTTCATCCGTGCTTTGTATAAAGCATTACCCGCTTCGCACCTTTCGTGCTGCCCAAGATAGGGCTTTGCGTTGTGCTTGGTTCCAAGATAAGCGCCGGTGGTTTCGAGCGGCAGTTGAAAGCACGGCTTCCGTCTTTCATCGTGATTCACACGACGTTATCAAGCTTGTTATATGCGTCTTTGCTTGTTGGGATCTTCCTCCCAAATTCAAACTCATGAGGTTGTCATCGTTCCTTCGCATGCATTCTGCTAACGTGAGAGCGCAATTATCCCCGCGGAAACGGGAGCCGCGCTTTCTTTCAACTGCCACCCGTGCTCACTGGCGCTTATTTTGGAACCAAGCTCAACGCGAAGCCCTTTCTTGGGCAGCACGAAAGGCGCGAAGCAAGTGATGCTTTTTCCAAAGTACGGATGCAATCCGCTGAAATCGCGGCAATCACTGCTTGCGCTGCATTCGCGGCGAATGCGGGCGCACGGAGCGCGCTGTCACGTGGTATTTTTTAAACTCCGCGGGCTTTCGTTTTTCACGATTAAAAACGGCCATACTAAGTCTACCTCGTTAAAAGTGCCTGGGTTGGGCTATATTTGTGGAGCTCAACAACTATCCTATTGCCAAGCTATATTTAAAAAGTTAATTTATTTATCTTGACTAATTAATCAAATAGGAGGTGCGAAAAAATGGTGCTATAACTTTATATAAACCCTAACAACATCCACATGATTTCAGTTCTGAAGAACGCTTAGTTTTTTTACAAACCTTGGTCCAAGTTAGCTGGGACACCCCGTATATGAGCTATCCAACAATATATGACTCGCCATTGTAGTGCAAAGTGAAACTTTTACCCACAACTAACAATGAACTGTAATTATTTATGACACATAATTACTACAGCTGAATTGTACTCGAAATAATGTATCCAACAATATAATAGTTTTCTCACTATGGCTTGACTTTGCAAGTTTGACCTTTTACATGGAATAGGGTGATCGCTCTAATACCAGTAATAATACCAGTAACTTACCTTCCACAACAGTCCCTTTTTCCAGACACCAGGAGCATCCATGATAACCATTAACCCATTAGCGCCCAGCGTACTTTTAAAAGTACAGTTAATTTTTTTATCATTTCACCACCAAAGACTCGAATTTTATTTTCAAGTAGAGCATGCTTTTGTCAACAGGGGAATGGCCAACCACCCTTAACTAATTTGGCGCACTTCCTCTGCTCGGTATGTCAGCTTTCCGTGGTGAAACTTCAGGATGTTTGTTTCCCACGAAGTGCACCGGTAGTTGCTTGCTTATAATTTTCTCACGGCCGCATTTATGTACATATTACGCTAGTTTCAAGTATAGAGCAGCACGAAAGACGAAAGTAAACAACGGATGCTTTGAATGCCCCGCACCTTTGGCGTTTTTTGCTCTGTGATGATTTATATACTGCTGTACTTTCTATAGTACACTGGGTCTTCCTGTGTGCAGAACGGCGCCTGTTTATTCCAGTTCATAGATCTTATGGTCACTGCCAATTTTTCGGAAAAAATCATTTTGTCTGCTCAGCAAAGCCTCGGAGGCTCCTGTACTTGCCGCTAGCGGTCTTGAGTATGATGATGGCATGATTTTAATTGGTTGTAATAAAGTTTGGTTATAAGAACTGAAGGTTCTGCAGAGCAGACAGTTACTGCTATGCCATTCACACCGTCTGCGGAAAGTACTTGAGTTCAGAAACTTTTGGAAGCGCGTGTTGTCCTGTCGTCAGCTGAGGTGATTTCAACGCTTAGTGGCCATTTCATCTTTTTTTTGTAATTTTTTTACCTCTCAAGACATTCTTGTAGTGCTCCATTGGGAGGAATTTAGGGCTAGAGGAACCTTTCGCCAAAACGGGTTTAGGAAGTGTCCACTCGGGCCAAAGAAAGCGATGAAATAGAAGCAGCCATGAAACATTGATTCTTGCTTCAGTAGTATAGGTTACATGCCTTTATTGAAGTCTACGATCAACAGTATAGTAACTATGGCTTGCAGTTATAACAGCAGTGAGCCTACGTGTTTTGTAGAGTGGTGGTTGCCTATAGCACAAGAAAAACCGATTTTTTTAAAGCCAAAACTCCTTTCCTTTTGCAACAGTGGTATGGCAGGTGTTGACCTTTCGCATCAAGCCATCTACTGCCAGTATATCAGCATCAGGGACAAAAAGTGATAGTGGTTGTTGACACCAAAGCCCAAATTTGCAATTGTGAAAGCCTGAACAATCTGCCAAATTGCTAGAGACGAGCCTGCTGACGATTTTTGCTTTGGAAAGAACGTTACTCATGATTATCTACACCTTGACATGCAGTAACCACCGGTTCGCAGACACTCTGGCTCAATCGTATCTGATGCTTCTTTGAAAAGAAGAAAGCTTTCCGTGCAAAGTAGGACAACTGCGGTGCCAGTATAGCCACAAAATGTTCATGAGGGCATGCAAGAAGTGTTATATCACCCTGCGTAAAAATCGAAGACATAATAACAAACTTCACGCCACCAATAGGAATGCAGTGAAGTAGCCACATGTGCTACTGGGAAGACCCAGTGTACTATAAAAAGTACACCTGTGTAATCTCTGGAAGGAATAAAGCAATCGTGACGAAATTTCAGCAATCTCTTTTTCTTTATATGAGAGTATTATGTGCTCAAAATGAAGAAAATCCCTCTGTTAGATTTTTCTTGGTCTCTAATGGGTTAAACTGCTTCGTATTTAATAACGAAGCTCTTGCTGGAGAGTCAACACAGCAGCACACTGCGTAGACTCATGATGTTATAGTCTGTCCAGCGTGCTCCCAAGTTATGCAGCCAATTTTGTTGAAGGCTTCGACAAATGCCTTCATGAATGGCACTGATGGCGGATGCTGGTTTCCAAACCACAAGGCACCGACGAGAACATCTTGGAAGCGGATGTCGAATGGAAGTTCATTTATATAAAATTGGATCGGCCACACACTGCACTTGCTGGAGTTAAACACAGGGGACCCATCACTGTTGAGTGTCACTGTAATGTCAGACCAGTCCATGTTTAAATGACGCCTGATGCTTCGATACATGCGTCCATGCGTGACATCACGATATACACCATACGCTTGTGACAAAGGCTTTGTTAAACATTCATGCAACTGCTGTGCATGCCGTGCCATTTTATCACGAAGCTCCCTCTTCAAGTCAAAGATCAGAAAGAAGCTGCCGCTTCTCATCAACTGTTGAGTGGTGTAAGTCACCTGGCATGTCACACACGCAAAAGCTTGCGATGCTGCATTTAGAGCCTTTCTGCCAAGGGAAGCCAAGCATGTGGAGCAGAAGAAATGTATATCGACGGAGTTTTTCCTGTCTTTCCACAGCTTCCTGAACATATACTTACTGCTTGGCACTACTTCAGCGCCACAAAGAGTGTTCACTAGCACGAGTAGACCTTCCACTTCTGTCCATGACAGCCCTGAATTGACGACATACGCCAGAACAAGGAGGAGAGCTTGCGCTTTTGTTAACGCCTGGTTTGGCAAGGTTTCCCTGGAACATTTCTCCATGAAGCTTTTCACTGAATTGTCGTCTGAATCCGAGTAATCTTCGGCTTCCAAGTCCGAGTGGTCGCTCTCGTAGGCGTAACTTTCTCTACCCGTGCTAGCGTCACCGAAGCATTCCTCAGCCACCGTTGTGCTGCTAGCCCACCCTGACGAAGTTTGTTCAGGCGCAGTATTACTTGGGGCATCAGGAGGACTGTCGACAATATTTGTAGCATTGCTGGCACTCCTAGGCGAGGTTTGGTGAACAGCAGCACCGTTCGCCGCACTTGGGCCAGCAAGAGTGCTGTCGGTTGCACCTGACGCGCTCGCGCGTTCCGCTTCGTTTTCCGAGATGTCCGCGGCTAAGTCCACCACTCCATGCTGCTGATCCAATTTCAGGCGGTGATTATATTCAGTTTGCTTCGGAATCCGGCACGTTTCACCGGGCTCTAGATAGCGGCGGTAGCGCTTTGCACGTGGCGTGTTCATTGCAGGAAGAATAGGCCAAGGGCGAAGCTCGAAAGAAACGCTCACTTGTTGCTCCTCTGCAATCCTCAGGGAAAAACACTCGAGGAGGACCCGCGGTAGTGTAGCTAGACTACCCGATGGAAGGTGCTGCCACCGTCAGAAACAAGATGAGCTCGAATTTAGTTGCATTCACCTCTAAAATTTTAGCGTGCTTTGCGTTAGTGCGTAAGGTAAACAGAATGGCGGGTCCAGGCCGGGTATTATATAATGATTCTTCCATCGATTTCATGGAATTTTTAATTTATCTGACGTCACCATTTACTTGACACCACGCATTCCTTGAACATGGCATCGCTTCAGTCAATGGTAAGGGCGGGACATTCAAAATCTGGAACCGATTTTGGAAGGTTTGATTTGATTCAGGGATCCGTACGCTAGCTCGGAGGCGCATCTTCGTTTCCTTTCTCAGTGCGCAACCTGCGTTCAGGTCGATCGAATGCTCACGATGATGCATTAATGTTTTCGCATTCACAATACATAAGTAGCCCTACGTGCCCTCGGAGTATTTTTCGGGCTCCTCCCGAAAAAATTGCCGACGGTTACGTTACTTCCTAATGCGAAATTTGAGCGCAGCAGCTGTTTCAGCTTTCCGATAGATTGAGGCGAAGAATTCGAGCAAGACATGTACGTATACAATTACAGACTTGTTATTTTTCACACATATTCCTCCTTCAAGAAACACTCCACTAACAGTTCTAAACCGGAGCCCGTCACTACGGCGTCCCTCACAGCCTGAGTCGCTTTGGGGCGTTAAACCCCGATGAACCAAGAACCATGGTTGTCATGAAGGAAGCTTTGTCGTCGGAGATAAATGGATATACGAGGTCTGTTAGAAAAGTATCCGACTTTATTTTTTTTTTGCGAACACCTGATGGATATGAGACAAGCGCGCTTGCATCAGGCGACCTTGAACCTTCATGCGCATGCATGAATTTTTTCCCGCCTGCCGATAGCGTCAGTCGCTGGGAAGCAGCGTTTGAGTGAGGCATTGTGCATTGCTCTCGTCGGTTTTTTATTGCAAGGAAAATGGCGGAGTGAAAGGAGCAGCGCTGCTGCAACAAATTTTGCCATAAACTTGGCGACAGCCGAGTGGAAACCATTCGAAATATTCAGACGGCTTTCGGTGAAGATGCTATGAGCAGCACACAGTTTAAGCAGTGTTACAATTGTTTTAAAGATGGCCGCACATCGGTGGAGAACGAGCCACGCTCCAATCGGCCATCAACATGCCAAAATAACCAGGTCATTGCCGAACTGAACGCTATGGTGATGCGGGACTGTCGCGTGACTATCCGAGAAATTGAGGAAGAGGTGGACATGAGCAATTTCTCCGCACATTCCATTATCACCGAAGATTTGGCCATGGAGAGAGTTGTGGCGAAATTCGTGCCGAAGCTGCTCACGGTGGAGCAAAAGCAGCTTCGTATTGAAGTCTCACAGGACATGCTGGATTCCGCAAACAGTGACCCCGACTTCATCAACATCATAATCACTAGTGACGAGTCTTGGGTGTACAGGTACGACCCGGAAACCAGATCCCAGTCGTCAGAGTGGAAGCATTCCACGTCACCAAGACTTAAGAAGGCCCGCCAATTGCGCAGCAATGTGAAAGTGATGCTGACTGCTTTCTTTGACGCCCTCTGTGTGGCAGACCACGAGTACGCACTCTACAGGGTCAAACAATGACCAAAGAGTACTACAGGGATGTCCTCCGTTGCCTAGGTGATGCTCTGCGGCGCAAGAACCCGGAGCTGAGGTCAACAGGAAATTGGCGCACCCATCGCTCCAATGCTCCTGCGCATTCCTCGCACTCGAATCAGATTTTTTGGTGAAAAACCAGACTCCTGCAGTTCAACAGACTCCTTACTGTCCTGATATGGCCCCTGCGATTTCTGGCTGGTTCCCAAAATCAAAAGGTCATTGAAAGGAGCGCGATTTCAGACAAGGAAGAACATTATGGCTGCAACTACAGCTGAGCTAAACTCCATTCTGAAAAGGGCCTTTTAGGAATACTTCCCACAATAGCAGCACCGCTGGGAGAAGTGTGTGGAGTCCCAAGTAGACTACTTTAAAGATGACTAGGTTTGCAACGCTCCAGTTATGCAAGTTTTTTTTCAACGGCCAAAGGTCGGATACTTTTCTAACAGACCTCGTATGCTCGACTTGCTGCCTCAAAGACGAGGTCTACGCAAGTATTTCGCTAGGCTGTCACAATCGTGGGAGGCGTTACGAGCGAGAGGAACGGGATGTTTTCCCGCTTAAGTGGTAAGATGTTGTTGCGACTGAGAGAAGAATGAAAAGGAAAGTAAACGGGCCTGCCAACTGGCTCCAGCCGAGCCACCACCGTTGCCAGGTGCAGATAGAGGAGAGTTAAAAGCTCAGAGGAAAGAGAAAAAGGAAAGAATAGGCGCGCGTCGCAGCAACAACCGCGTCCGCCGAAGCGGAAGCTGGCTGAAAAAACAGATAAGCGGCCGAAGCCGCGAATCGTCATCACCTCCTCCCCCCATAAGTGGTAAGAAATTCCTGCGGTCTTTTATATCTACATAAAAGACCCCACCCACCCTGCCACCCAGGCAGGTGACAGTTAATGGTTGATCGCGAGAGTTCGCTCACAGTTGTCAGCGACGCATGCAGCCCACATCTTTCTCTCATCACTCCACGTACCTATAAGCGCGATTCCGGCGTCCACTGTCCCAGGGAGCCAGTTATGCGCATTTTCTTTCCTTAAAATGCTCGGAACTGTAAAACGTAGTTAACGCCAATGCCAATGAACACAACGAATACCGACGGCCTATGGCTTCAGCGCCGCGTTTCTGGCACAACGTTGTCAATGCCAACGCATGCAGCACACATATGTCACTACCGCCACACAGCTTAAGCCACGATTGAGGTGTCCACTGTTTCAATATTGAGGTGTCCACTGTTCCAAAGTGTCCACCGAGATGTGCGAGACAGATACTGCGCCATTTCCTTTGCTCAAAAACCAATTTACAAACTTTACCCTCCGCTTTCCAAGCTCCTGCTCTATTGGTTTCGCAGCTTAAAGCAATTGCCTGCAACGTGCTATGGTGAAATGCACCAAGAACTTAACAACAAAAAGGTACACGCACATAATCACTGAGGCCCACGTGTTTCCGCATAAACAAAAGAAGGGGTTTGGTCTGGTTGGGTTTTAAACCACCAAACCTTGGCCTGGTGACATTCCTGGTGACAATTCGCATGAGGCTGAGGATGCATCGTGATTTCGTGCCGTGTTCGCATAGGCACGGAGCATTTTTCAATGTTCACGTATGCATGCATGTATAGGCAGGTCTCACTGCCGTAACTTGGTGAATTGAGGTGCGTCTTATAAACTAAATTTTGTCGTTGAAAGCCTGCATATATGGGGGCACGTCTTATATAAATCTGCGGCTTATACACAGGGAAATACGTTGTTTGCAACTGTTGATTCCTTTAACGTCTTCGGCTTACGTCGCAACAATCCCCTTGTATTCCGCAGTTTCATAGTACCAGCTTTGACAAATTCTTCGAACTCAATCGGAGGTTCGTTCGATGTGAAATTGTGGACGAAGCTTTGCGGTCTCATATCAAGTTTCACAATGATACGATCGTGGTTCGGCCGCGCATGATGCAAAACCAGAATTGTGTGCGACGAGGTGAAGAAAATAAAAGCTACCAGCACCCCAAATGGCAGTAGTGGCGATATATCTACAGGGAAAAGCGCCAAGATGCGAAAGGCACCGAGGCGAGCGCTCGGAGGTGTGCTGGTCCTTCGATATGTCACCACCATCGCATTTTAGGAAAACTTGGGGTCGGCAGGCTTTGCTTCCTCGATCCAGACGCAAGCGATGACGGTAAGAGATAAAATTAGCCTCCATACACAAGCTTGGTACACGGTTTCACTGCGAACGAGCCGGTGGAGGCAAGATAATTTTTAAAGGCTGCTACGATAAAGTTGCAGAACACTGTACTCGTATTGGATATGTCCACAAGGTGTTAAGCGTTCTTATCAGCCTAAAAATAGGTCGCGTACTGTATGAAGAAGCATCTAAGGGCATTCTTATATCGTACTCACTGGCTCAGATGTTCGCTAATGGTCCAGCTTTCAATAAGTTTCATTTTATCCACTGGGGCGAGCATGCTTTAATGTCTGCAAGCAATGCTCTTCAGTAATCAACATGTCACGTTAACTGTATATAAAAATTAGCAGCGCGACAGACGGCACAAGAAGAGAGACACAGGCAGCAGCGCTCGCCAATTTTTATGTAATGAGCCAACTAGCCCGGCGAAATTCATCTCTTGTTAACTGTACGTTCCTGCAAAATTGAACAGTGATTGGTTGCCATTCGCTGTTCGCACTCATTCAAATGTACGGCTAGTATATCCTAGGCCGCATAGTACGGTTTAATGAGTTTGCATCAATATAATAGAAAATAAAATGGCCTCCGAGAACTCGAGAATCTCGGAGGCCGGAATGAGCTGTAGTGCAAAAAGCAACTGCTCTACGAGTGCTTCGCAGCTTAGGCTGCGGCCCACAGCGCTGTGCTACAGTTGTGTTCATAATAACTCCCTGAGCACTGGCGTGGAGTCAGTACGTGGTAAAAACACGGGTAGAAATTGCGGAAAGAAAAATTTTTCTCATGTCAAAGTGCGTTCATTCCAAATCGAGCCGTTTTCAAGCCATATATAGCCGATCGTATCCAGTATCCATTTTGTGCTCCTTCGTGTACCTCTAACGTGTTTTGTTTTTGTTGCTGTGGGGTCTGTTCCATCGAAAATGTATCTTTTAATCCAATATGAAAACGAGACGGAGAAGCACGTCGTGCAGCACCTCTCCATCTCAAATTTTACTCCGAAAGACGTGGAGATTTTGACCGCGCCCGCTATTACGAAGCATATTGGGATGGTGACGGGGCTACGCGCGGTGGCTATTATAACGCCCGCATACATCACATGACAGGTAAGGGGACCCTACCATGTACTGTGCAATTGACTTTCTTTGCATGAATCGAGCATCGCATGATTGATTTTCTGCGCAAAAATTACAGAAACAGAGGAAGAAATGGCAGCATGGCGTGCTAGCAGAGGCAAGCCAACCCGCAGGCACGCCGAGGATCAGCCGCCAAAAAAAAGGTTTGGGAACAGATTGCCATGAGGTTGACGTGTGCTTTTAATTACACTCAGTAGTGTCAATTTTTGTAAAATACGGTTTTTGAGTTTCTTAACTCGTTGTGAACAGCAGCATGTCAAAGTTGTCGGGAAACATTTAGATTTGCATTGTTACATGCAAGGGTGAGCATGTTTGTCTAGAGCGATTTAACGGTGTACAGGAACAAAAAACGTGAAACCTTACCGCAGCTGTTTTGTTGCGGGCACTGTGCTTGTGCTGTTATCCTTTGTGTATGAATGCTTCAGCGCTCTAGGTATGCCTGCTCATCTCTGTACTTCCTTCGCAGTCAAGCCGTTATCTCGAGTCGACTGTAATGGCAGGTGCCAGTTATATTATCGCGACTCGGTCGATCGTTAGTCACTGCTATCTGGACAAAACGATACCACAGATTTAAACAAATGAGGTAGTATGGTGCACTTAGGTACAAACAAAAGTAAAATATTTATGATTGTTTGAACTGCTGCGCACTAACTTCAGGAAGTATACTGACTCAATTATGACTTACACTGCAGGATTTTTCTTTTACTAGCCTCTGGTGCACACAAATCATGCCAAGCAGTTGTACTGTCAAGTAGTGTACTGACATCTTTAACTAGTTTCGTGACCCCATGTTTGCCTACTGATTGCACTGCACAGGCTACTGCAATTTCTTGTCTAGAAGTGTGAAAGGTCTGGTTATGTGAGGGTAGCAGCGAACTAAGCAGTACATCTTGTAATGTGTTGGATGCGTGTATGTACTAGTTGAAAGCAGTGACCTGGGTGCTTATGTCCCAGGCAAAATCGGAGAAATCCGCAAAAGTGGCCTCTCAGCGCAAGGCTGAAGAGGAGCTGCTTGCTCCGGCCTTCGACCATGAGGACGGAATGAAAGACAGCCTGGTACGTAAATTGCGAGAGAAGGTCCTCTGGATGAAGGCCGAAATGACCACCTTGCGGAAACTCAACAAAAATCTGCAAGGGGCACTCTGTGCCAAAATTTTTCAGGCTGGTATGTGCAAAATCACTTTTCCAAAGGATTTGCTTAACAGTACTAATTTGAACTGAGTATTATTTGTGTCATTATTGTGTTCTTTTACTACAGTTGTGAATTATCATGTTGGAACTGAATGCACATGTTTTTGTATGGCAGCATGGTACCATAAGCAGCATTTTGTTCAAGACAGCATCAAAAAATTTCTTAGTATACTAAATGTGCTGCGTAATCACTGACATGCTGGAAATGCCAAGCTCTTTCGAACAGTTGCGTCGCTTGCAGCTTCGGCAGTATACATGGCTTACGCTGAATCTCAACAGCCATCACATCAGTGAACTGGGCACATAGTGGGAGCCTGCGCACTTCTATAATCCATTAATCATCCGCTGTTCTACCTTGCACTTTGAAAGCTACGTGTGGTCCCCCATTATGGTATTCAGGATGTCGATTTGAAGCTAGTAGTTTATTCTCAAGCCCCGAGGTCCCTTTCCTAATAAGTGCTGTACGCAGCATGGATCCTGTGCCATGCAGTGGCTGTTTCTGTCCGTGATGCATATATGCCTTGAGCACATTTCTCCTCTGCTAAATACGACAACCATGTTATATTGATTCAGCAGACGATAGTTGTCCCATACTCAAATTAGCAATCGTCTCTCATGCCAAGAGACACCATACACCTTTGAGAATGCAGTACCTTAGTCTTTCCTAGTTTAGCGCTGTTTCCATTGTGTGGTAGATGTGGTAGAAATGTCAAACGCACAGAAATCTGATTACCAGCTAAATGCCCAGAATGCTTTCTCTTTGTAGCCTGTCCAGGAGTTAATATGCAATGGCACCAGTTCAAACTCTGCGCTACTGATTTTTCCTAACCTGTAGTTTTGGCTGCTGCTGAATGAGCCAGCCAAAGTTCTAGCACAGTGCCTGCCCTGTCGGTCTAAGATAAGTTTATGCTGTTCAAGGCTTTTAATACGTCAAAATTATAGGCACACTGAGGATAACTGTACCCAATTACTCTTCTGAGTAAAAATTGATTATGTGGCCCTTTGAGGGTATGTCAATGTTTGTCTGGTAGCAAGAAACCTATTTATGACTGAAAAAATTGCTTTTAAAACTTTTCCGCTTCTTGATTCAATCTAGTGATACGAACACCTAGTAGTACTACTTGCCGCCGTTTTGAAGTGAGTGGCGGTGTAACTTTGCCTCAGGGATCCGTGAAAAAAAATCTCTGTTGACGCACGCAGATTACTTGAGAAATCGGTCTGTGGTGGCAACTCCGGATTTTTATTTTTTGATCTTTTTTAGCATATATAAGCTCTGTTTTCAGTGAGATGGTTTGCGTACCTCAACCTGTCCTCAGTGTGTCTTTAAGATTATTTGAGACATTAACAGAACTAATAATAAATAATAAGAACGGTAAACTGGGCTAGTTGGTAGGAATTCATACTGAAAACTGCGCAAAAAACGAAGACACAGAACGAGAAGGCACGACACGGGCGCAGACCATCAACTGAATTTTTATTCAATGAAGAGGCCTATATATGTATCTTCTACCCACAGTGAGACAGCACAAAAACACAACAACCGCGATAATCAACCCAAAAAACAATCACCCACTATCCCTTCGCGTGCACCGTGATGCACCCGTCAATTACACTTCCATAAAACTGCGCACTAATAAAATCACGACAACCTTAACGGTCACGCTGATGTCACGCCAAAGACCCATATCGCCTGCTCGCCTTAAGAAATCTGGCCAAAAAGGTTATCTCCCTGTCAAGCAAGGCCACAGATGGTGATGCCACACAGGAATCCGAGTCTTTCTTGATTAGGTAAGCCTCCACCATCTCCCTGCATACCTGATCGCTATGTTTGAACAAGACGCTGGTCCTGTTCAAATGAGGGTAGCATTTTTCGCAACCCTTGCAATGCACGGCAAGATTGGAGGAAGCCGCGCCCTTCAACGACCTACGATGCTCCGCCATCCGCTCGTTCACACAACGACCGGTCTGGCCGATGTACTTTTTTCCGCACGAGAGCGGCACTTCGTAAACAACTCCAGTGTTACACTCTGTGAACCTAGTTTCCTTCCTGTGTGCTACCAAACAACCAGTTCCAGCACGACTGCCCTCAGACTCTAGCTTTTTACGCACAGCACTACAAATCCGCGCAAGCTTATTTTTGGCCGTGAAAATCACGTCCACTCCGTACCTCGCCCCCACTTTCTTGAGCCGGTGTGAAATTCCATGGACGTACGGAATTCCCACCACACGTCTCCGTCCCCCGTCGTGCTTGTTATTGGAACCACTACTCCTCTTCTTGGCCAGGATCCTTTCGGAGATCTGAGCCAACAACTGCTCCTGAAAACCGGCTTCCTTCACCCTCTCCACCTGTGCCGGGAAGCTAGTCTCAACTTTGCGGTTACAGGACTTCGCAAGGGACGGTTTTAAGCAGGACGTGGCTATACCAGCCTTGACTATTTTGGAATGCCCCGAGCTAAAGTTCAAAAGTGGCTTCTTCGTTCTAGGGTGATATTCCCAACACACACCATTATCCAGGTACTCGATACTGAGGTCTAGAAACTGTAGGGTATCCGAGCTGGGCATCTTGAAAGTGAATTTGAGGCCGCCACCAGCATCCTTGAACATTTTTACGACGTCCGGAACCGCCCTGGGAGAGTTTGACTTCAAAATGATCAAAAAATCATCGACATAGCGGAAAACTCTTAGCGCTTGATCACCAAGACCCTCCGCCAGTTCCTGATCCATCCTGCTCAGATAAATATCGCTCAGTACAGGTGCAACCCGGGAGCCGATGCAAACACCCGACTTCTGGACGTACACCTTACCGCCCCACCCATTAAAAGTCGATTCGAAGTAGAAAGAAAGCAGTTCTAGGAAACTCTCAGTCGAAACACCGCATTCCGCCATAAACACCAACTCGTCATTGTCTTTAACAATGCAGTCTTTCACTCTCTTCATCAGCTGAGGATGGGGCAGCGAATAAAACAAGTCTTCCACATCGATGCTGAAGGAGCAGTACTTTTTTCTGTCCAGCGCTGACAGGAACTCAACCACATTTTCAGAGTTGTTCACCAAGAAGGGGTCCAAAAGATTGAGTGATCTCAAGTGTCTCTGTAGAAACCCCGACACAACATGCTGCCATGTATCCCGCTCAGAAATGATTGCCCTGAAAGGGACGCCCGGCTTGTGAGTCTTTGCCGTAAAGAATAAGTCCAGAACTGTACCTTTACCATTCTTGACGGCCGTAGCCAGTCCTTCAATGTTGCTTCCTTGCAGCAGCGCCACGGCTTGCTTTTTGATGGCAGCGGGCTTTACAGCTACTTCCTTGAAGTTCTTTTTCACCGCCTCACCCGCTTTTTGGGGGAAAATCTTTCCTGGGGCGAGGACAAAGAACCCTTCCTTGTCTGAGAGGAGAGGCCTCAAGCCCTCAGCGACCAAATAGTTCACCAACCCTTCCACTCGCCTTGGTGTCTTTGAACTTCCATGGTACATCACAACTGTAGAGCACTCCTCCACGCATCTAGGTTTGTCCGCCTCGGGAACAGCCCTGGGGACAGAACGCGAGAGCGACAACCGCTCTAGTGGCGTCATGGCAGGCTCAAAGCAGAACTTTGGACCCAGCTCCAGGGTGCGCCGTTGTTGCTCTTTGATTTCTCGTTGGCCTAGGACAGTAACCTTCCTTGTGGTCGCTAAAGTCTTCTTCCTGATAGGCAGCGTGGGGCGAATGGAATTCCATAGGAACTCGGTAAGGCGGTCCGCTGTTCTGTACCAATCCTCACAAACCCGGTGCCGCAGTCGTTCATCCGTCATCACGCCACACTGAACGCGAAGGCATAGCTTGTAAAACCTTGCCTGTCTCCACCACTCCGAACTGAGGATACGGCAGAACCGTTTGGAGTGACCGGGGGACGGCCGAAGCCATCCGCATAACGCCTGGATGTCAGGAGGACAAACTTGCTGTTTTGCATACCATGACGTCTTCTAGCTCGGCACACGCACACAGATATTAAAGCCGTCAACACCGCTGGGTTACGAAGATTAAATGCTACACAAGGAAAAGTGCCCATTGAACAAGAAATGTAGTTAATAATAACGGTAAACTGGACTAGTTGGTAGGAATTCATCCTGAAAACTGCGCAAAAAACGAAGACACAGAACGAGAAGGCACGACACGGGCGCAGACTATCAACTGAATTTTTATTCAATGAAGAGGCCTATATATGTATCTTCTACCCACAGCGAGACAGCACAAAAACACAACAACCGCGATAATCAACCCAAAACACAATCACCCACTATCCCTTCGCGTGCACCGTGATGCACCCGTCAATTACACTTCCATAAAACTGCGCACTAATAAAATCACGACAACCTTAACGGTCACGCTGATGTCACGCCAAAGACCCATATCGCCTGCTCGCCTTAAGAAATCTGGCCAAAAAGGTTATCTCCCTGTCAAGCAAGGCCACAGATGGTGATGCCACACAGGAATCCGAGTCTTTCTTGATTAGGTAAGCCTCCACCATCTCCCTGCATACCTGATCGCTATGTTTGAACAAGACGCTGGTCCTGTTCAAATGAGGGTAGCATTTCTCGCAACCCTTGCAATGCACGGCGAGATTGGAGGAAGCCGCGCCCTTAACGACCTTTGATGCTCCGCCATCCGCTCGTTCACACAACGACCGGTCTGGCCGATGTACTTTTTTCCGCACGAGAGCGGCACTTCGTAAACAACTCCAGTGTTACACTCTGAAAACCTAGTTTCCTTCCTGTGCGCTACCAAACAACCAGTTCCAGCACGACTGCCCTCAGACTCTAGCTTTTTACGCACAGCACTGCAAATCCGCGCAAGCTTATTTTTGGCCGTGAAAATCACGTCCACTTCGTACCTCGCCCCCACTTTCTTGAGCCGGTGTGAAATTCCATGGACGTACGGAATTCCCACCACACGTCTCCGTCTCCCGTCCTGCTTGTTATTGGAACCACTACTCCCCTTCTTGGCCAGGATCCTTTCGGAGATCTGAGCCAACAACTGCTCCGGAAAACCGGCTTCCTTCAGCCTCTCCACCTGTGCCAGGAAGCTAGCCTCAACTTTGTGGTTACAGGACTTCGCAAGGGACGCTTTTAAGCAGGACGTGGCTATACCAGCCTTGACTATTTTGGAATGCCCCGAGCTAAAGTTCAACAGTGGCTTCTTCGTTCTAGGGTGATATTCCCAACACACACCATTATCCAGGTACTCGATACTGAGGTCTAGTAACTGTAGGGTATCCGAGCTGGGCATATCGAAAGTGAGTTTGAGGCCACCACCAGCATCCTTGAACATTTTTACGACGTCCGGAAGGTGTACGTCCAGAAGTCGGGTGTTTGCATCGGCTCCCGGGTTGCACCTGTACTGAGCGATATTTATCTGAGCAGGATGGATCAGGAACTGGCGGAGGGTCTTCGTGATCAAGCGCTATGAGTTTTCCGCTATGTCGATGATTTTTTTATCATTTTGAAGTCAAATTCTCCCAGGGCGGTTCCGGACGTCCTAAAAATGTTCAAGGATGCTGGTGGCGGCCTCAAATTCACTTTCGAGATGCCCAGCTCGGATACCCTACAGTTTCTAGACCTCAGTATCGAGTACCTGGATAATGGTGTGTGTTGGGAATATCACCCTAGAACGAAGAAGCCACTGTTGAACTTTAGCTCTGGGCATTCCAAAATAGTCAAGGCTGGTATAGCCACGTCCTGCTTAAAACCGTCCCTTGCGAAGTCCTGTAACCGCAAAGTTGAGGCTAGCTTCCTGGCACAGGTGGAGAGGGTGAAGGAAGCCGGTTTTCCGGAGCAGTTGGCTCAGATCTCCGAAAGGATCCTGGCCAAGAAGAGGAGTAGTGGTTCCAATAACAAGCAGGACGGGGGACGGAGACGTGTGGTGGGAATTCCGTACGTCCATGGAATTTCACACCGGCTTAAGAAAGTGGGGGCGAGGTACGGAGTGGACGTGATTTTCACGGCCAAAAATAAGCTTGCGCGGATTTGTAGTGCTGTGCGTAAAAAGCTAGAGTCTGAGGGCAGTCGTGCTGGAACTGGTTGTTTGGTAGCGCACAGGAAGGAAACTAGGTTCACAGAGTGTAACATTGGAGTTGTTTACGAAGTGCCGCTCTCATGCGGAAAAAAGTGCATCGGCCAGACCGGTCGTTGTGTGAACGAGCGGATGGCGGAGCATCGTAGGTCGTTGAAGGGCGCGGCTTCCTCCAATCTCGCCGTGCATTGCAAGGGTTGCGGAAAATGCTACCCTCATTTGAACAGGACCAGCGTCTTGTTCAAACATAGCGATCAGGTATGCAGGGAAATGGTGGAGGCTTACCTAATCAAGAAAGACTCGGATTCCTGTGTGGCATCACCATCTGTGGCCTTGCTTCACAGGGAGATAACCTTTTTGGCCAGATTTCTTAAGGCGAGCAGGCGATATGGGTCTTTGGCGTGACATCAGCGTGACCGTTAAGGTTGTCGTGATTTTATTAGTGTGCAGTTTTATGGAAGTGTAATTGACGGGTGCATCACGGTGCACGCGAAGGGATAGTGGGTGATTGTGTTTTGGGTTTATTATCTCGGTTGTTTTGTTTTTGTGCTGTCTCACTGTGGGTAGAAGATACATATATAGGCCTCTTCGTTGAATAAAAACTCAGTTGATAGTCTGCGCCCGTGTCGTGCCTTCTCGTTCTGTGTCTTCGTTTTTTGCGCAGTTTTCAGTATGAATTCCTACCAACTAGCCCAGTTTACCGTTCTTATTAACTACATTTCTTGTTCAATGGGCTCTTTTCCTTGTGTAGCATTTAATCTTCCTAACCCAGCGGTGTTGACGGCTTTAATATCTGTGTGCGTGTGCCGAGCTGGAACGACGTCATGGTATGCAAAACAGCAAGTTTGTCCTCCTGACATCCAGGCGTTATGCGGATGGCTTCGGCCGTCCCCCGGTCACTCCAAACGGTTCTGCCGTAACCTCAGTTCGGAGTGGTGGAGACAGGCAAGGTTTTACAAGCTATGCCTTCGCGTTCACTGTGGCGTGATGACGGATGAACGACTGCGGCACCGGGTTTGTGAGGATTTGTACAGAACAGCGGACCGCCTTACCGAGTTCCTATGGAATTCCATTCGCCCCACGCTGCCTATCAGGAAGAAGACTTTAGCGACCACAAGGAAGGTTACTGTCCTAGGCCAACGAGAAATCGAAGAGCAACACCGGCGCACCCTGGAGCTGGGTCCAAAGTTCTGCTTTGAGCCTGCCATGACGCCACTGAGCGGTTGTCGCTCTCGCGTTCTGTCCCCAGGGCTGTTCCCGAGGCGGACAAACCTAGATGCGTGGAGGAGTGCTCTACAGTTGTGATGGACCATGGAAGTTCAAAGACACCAAGGCGAGTGGAAGGGTTGGTGAACTATTTGGTCGCTGAGGGCTTGAGGCCTCTCCTCTCAGACAAGGAAGGGTTATTTGTCCTCACGCCAGAAAAAATTTTTGCCCAAAAAGGGGGTGAGGCGGTGAAAAAGAACTTCAAGGAATTAGCTGTAAAGCCCGCTGCCATCAAAAAGCAAGCCGTGGCGCTGCTGCAAGGAAGCAACCTTGAAGCACTGGCTACGGCCGTCAAGAATGGTAAAGGTACAGTTCTGGACTTATTCTTTACGGCAAAAACTCACAAGCCGGGCGTCCCTTTCAGGGCAATTATTTCTGAGCGGGATACATGGCAGCATGTTGTGTCGGGGTTTCTACAGAGACACTTGAGATCACTCAATCTTTTGGACCCCTTCTTGGTGAACAACTCTGAAAATGTGGTTGAGTTCCTGTCAGCGCTGGACAGAAAAAAGTACTGCTCCTTCAGCATCGATGTGGAAGACTTGTTTTATTCGCTGCCCCATCCTCAGCTGATGAAGAGAGTGAAAGACTGCATTGTTAAAGACAATGACGAGTTGGTGTTTATGGCGGAATGCGGTGTTTCGACTGAGAGTTTCCTAGAACTGCTTTCTTTCTACTTGGAATCCACCTTTGTTGGGTGGGGCGGTAAGGTGTACGTCCAGAAGTCGGGTGTTTGCATCGGTTCCCGGGTTGCACCTGTACTGAGCGATATTAGAGCAGGATGGATCAGGAACTGGCGGAGGGTCTTGGTGATCGAGCGCTAAGAGGTTTCCGCTATGTCGATGATTTTTTTATCATTTTGAAGTCAAACTCTCCCAGGGCGGTTCCGGACGTCGTAAAAATGTTCAAGGATGCTGGTGGCGGCCTCATATTCACTTTCGAGATGCCCAGCTCGGATACCCTACAGTTTCTAGACCTCAGTATCGAGTACCTGGATAATGGTGTGTGTTGGGAATATCACCCTAGAACGAAGAAGCCACTGTTGAACTTTAGCTCGGGGCATTACAAAATAGTCAAGGCTGGTATAGCCACGTCCTGCTTAAAAGCGTCCCTTGCGAAGTCCTGTAACCACAAAGTTGAGGCTAGCTTCCTGGCACAGGTGGAGAGGGTGAAGGAAGCCGGTTTTCCGGAGCAGTTGTTGGCTCAGATCTCCGAAAGGATCCTGGCCAAGAAGGGGACTAGTGGTTCCAATAACAAGGAGGATGAGGGACGGAGACGTGTGGTGGGAATTCCGTACGTCCATGGAATTTCACACCGGCTCAAGAAAGTGGGGGCGAGGTACGGAGTGGACGTGATTTTCACGGCCAAAAATAAGCTTGCGCGGATTTGTAGTGCTGTGCGTAAAAAGCTAGAGTCTGAGGGCAGTCGTGCTGGATCTGGTTGTTTGGTAGCGCACAGGAAGGAAAGTAGGTTCACATAGTGTAACACTGGAGTTGTTTACGAAGTGCCGCTCTCGTGCGGAAAAAAGTACATTGGCCAGACCGGTCGTTGTGTGAACGAGCGGATGGCGGAGCATCGTAGGTCGTTGAAGGGCGCGGCTTCCTCCAATCTCGCCGTGCATTGCAAAGGTTGCGAAAAATGCTACCCTCGTTTAAACAGGACCAGCGTCTTGTTCAAACATAGCGATCAGGTATGCAGGGAGATGGTGGAGGCTTACCTAATCAAGAAAGACTCGGATTCCTGTGTGGCATCACCATCTGTGGCCTTGCTTGACAGGGAGATAACCTTTTTGGCCAGATTTCTTAAGGCGAGCAGGCGATATGGGTCTTTGGCGTGACATCAGCGTGACCGTTAAGGTTGTCGTGATTTTGTTAGTGCGCAGTTTTATGGAAGTGTAATTGACGGGTGCATCACAGTGCACGCGAAGGGATAGTGGGTGATTGTGTTTTGGGTTGATTATCGCGGTTGTTGTGTTTTTTTGCTGTCTCACTGTGGGTAGAAGATACATATATAGGCCTCTTCATTGAATAAAAATTCAGTTGATAGTCTGCGCCCGTGTCGTGCCTTCGCGTTCTGTGTCTTCGTTTTTTGCGCAGTTTTCAGTATAATAATAAATTATTGATTAGAAATGCTATTTTCTAAACTGTATTTATGTAATGAAGTGAAATAATGCATTGTAGCAGTTGCAAAAAAAAATGCTCGAATTAACCAGTCGGTTCTAGAATCTGTTACTGGTTTCATTCTTTAAAGTCATATCTTTTGGCCTAGACTGGCTTGTAACACAATGCTGAAATTAGCACTGGCCAAAGGTTATTTATGTTGCAGAAGTAAAACCAGAATTATAAGGCTCCCGCAAGACCTATGTTCTCTAGTCTTTTTTTTTTCATTGAATAAATATATGGAGTGAAAAGAAAAAAAACCTGGAAAGTGTCATCTTAGTTCCACATTTATAATTATAGTTCCAAATCTGTAACAGGAACATGCCTTTCAACATTGCTAATTCCAGCACTTTATTACTAGCCATTTTAGAAAAAGGTAGAAATGAGTATAAAAATCTGTGTACAAGAATGCTGGAGTATACATTTGCATTGGTTGCAGCAGTTGCTTTTTTATGTAAAATCATGTGTGTGTCGCCCCTTTATCGGTTTAATGCCCTTTAAAATGTTACTGCCCTGCCACCAGAACGGACAGCTGCATCTCTACACTGCTCGAGGTGTGCAGCACCACTTCCGCTGCTGGGAAACGAGGTGGCTGCAGTCTCAGATGGTAAGTTTATTTACTATTCTTTGGATATATGCTCCCTCCTTTCATGCCTGCTGAACGCCCAGTACATTCGTTACAAGCAGATCTTCGCAGGAGCTGTAAAAATGCTGCATGTATGTCGGAAGCTGACCACTGCAAGTTGCAATGGCCTTAATATTTGCGATGAAACTCTTAAAGGCTCCTTCAATCTCACTGTTCTTTTGCCGTTGGCTCTATCTGGAAGTGCTTTACATTAAATGATGCTAAAGGGGAATATGAGATTAAGAAAGCAAGATAGATTACTTCTTGGGAGCGCTGCCAACGTTTTTTACACGGACAGGTGTATGCATTGCTGAGAAAATTGCAAATGAAAGTCTCAAAGCCCTTCCACATTCAAACCACACAAAAACCGGCACAGTGATGCCGTTTTTTTTTAGTCATTTGCATTGGAGCTGTCCAACCTGTCAGAGGTGTCACTACCAAAGACCAGAAACGTAGTTAGTAGACTGGAACTAAACTAGCCTGCGAGTCAACCTTCACGGCAGTAAGGTGCAAGTGCAGGCCTGCCTCCTCAGTGACCCCCACTATACCCCACCAAAAGGCAGATGCTCTTCGTTGCACCGCACGCAGCTATGCTTCATTGCAGCACACACATACGGTCGGCGTAGACTTCTGGGTGTGAAAGCAACCATGTAAAATTATCAAGGGCAGCCACAGAGTGCAGAACAAACTTGTGATCACACTCACATGTATACATTGGCGGCGACGATGTGGTGCAGCCTTCAGTGCATTGTATGCTGTTGGGAAGCGTACTCTTAAAATGAGAACGGAACTGCGTCACCAACCCCCTTGTAAGCACAATAGAGTGTGAATGCCATTGAGAGTTTGTGGTTCTCAACTTGTTGTCTACAATTGCCATATGCCTTTCCCTGTGCTTTTTGTTTAGCGCTCTTTTAATTACGAAACTGTTCATGATCTTGGTCATGCTTTCGATGCTTTCTTCGTATTTTGGCAATAACTTCCAATTGACGGCAGAATGGCATGGATAAGTGTGGAAAGGAGAGTAGACATATTACTATTGCAGTTGCACGGATCTGCTTGTGGTAGTGTCATGTGCACTTCATGTTTATACATTTTTCTGGCTTACAGAAGCCGTGTTTCCAGTAAAAATGACATTTGCTGTCATGTGACCCTTACCTGTCAACCTAGCCTAGCATAGCTTAGTATCCCCCCTTAGTGTCCTTTTAAATTACCTGCAGTTTATCATTACCCCTCAGTTTGGGTGACTGCTCTGTGTTTGTGTCACTACTCTATCAATACAAATACCCTTAAAATTGTTTCTGCCCTGCTTCCAGAGCTGACATCCACTTTGGAACCCTGGCCAAGCCATGCGGCATCAGCTCCAGTGGTGGAATATGAGGCAGCTACAGCTTTGGACGGTAGGTTGATTTTACTGTGGTTAATGTATATCTAGGGCTGTCCGTTTTCTGTTTTTATTCGGGTTTATTTCGTTTTGTGACAAAGTGGAGTGAGGAAAGTCTCCCTCTCCACTTGCAAGGGAGAGGAGAGAGAGGCCAAACGGTGGCTGTCAAGTTAAGAACCCAGTTGGTTGTTACCATGGACGAAGGAGGTCCAGAAGTGGCCGAATAATTGCGCAAGTGATTGCCGTGGGAGAGAGAGGAGGAGGAAAGAACTTTTACTATCCATCAGAAATGGCATTCCCCCACCTCACTCGGCACTAGGCCGGGGAGGCAGGAGGCACCGCTTTAGATGCCGGCGGGGCGGTCCTGTGTCCCAGCGGCCTTTTCAGCCAGTTGGACGAGAACAACGAGGCGTGTGACAACCAGGGAAGGTGTAGGGCCAATCAACCAATGCCACTGAACTTTTGCTGGGCTTTCATTTATTAATGCGCTAAGGTGCCAGCTACAGCTCTTCAACCAAAGAGAAGACTTAATGCTAACACTGTTTGATCGCATAATGGTATTTAAATGCCCGTATCTCTTTCTTGAATTTTAAGGGGTTAACACTAGGCCGGTATTTCTTAGCTCAAATTCACGTACGAGTCTACTTGTTCAGCAAAAAGTTCCATTTTGGAGCCAATCATTGTGGCAATAATCGTATATGAAGCGCATTTACGCTTCTTGCAAGAAAACGTTCAACCCTTTCAGAGTAGATATAGGTTGACGCACGACATGCTTTCTGTATTCGTAAGAATGGTGAAGCATATATAAGCAAGCCTTCTGTCACCTTGTGTGGCAGGTTAGTGGGGTATCTCACCCAGCACGTTTTTGCCACAATTGTTCTGGCTGCGCTTTGCTTTTTTGGTTTTCACTGCGTATGTATAAATAGCTTTGTCTCTTCATTACATTCAGTTGATAGTAAGCGTTTGAGTCCATTTTGTCTGCTCTTTCATGTGCTGTGATCATGTACCAACTCTTAAATTTTAGCCTTTCTCCATCGAACTCGCTATATTTTACTGTTGGCTCTGTTTCGTAAATGGCTTGCATTAAATTGCCTGCACAGCTTGTCTTGGGCCCCATTTTTTGCCAACTGTTGTCTCTGTGTTGCAACGCTTGCAGCGCTTGGATCGATACTATTGAAATATTTGTCTTCTCAGAGCCGACAGCAGCTGTTTGTGCCGCTCCAGAGCCAATGGTAGCCCCGGCTTCACTCCCAAGCTGTAGGGCCCAGCTCCACACATGCCAGTGCATGCAACTGCAGCCCCAAGTGGTAGGCATATTTCCCGGATTTTCGGCTTGACAATCATGTAATGCATCCATTGTGGCACATCACCACAGAGGATAAAGAATGCGGCATGTGTATTACCTGTGCAGCCTGTCATAGGTATTCATTTTGTACAAACTTTTGTACTTTTGTGTCTGTAGTCATTGACTTAATATACAATGAAAATGTATCTGTCCTACCACCAGATCTAATGGCCAGCACTGTGGATGTCCTGCACCATGCAGCACCAGTGCAGCCACTACTGTACCAGGCTGCCGCTCAGTGCTGTAAGCTTTATCAACATTATTTATGCTTACCTTTTGAGTTTAATGCACATGTTTCTCTTATCATTATCAGCACGACTATGCCCACTGCAGGACAAAGGCCTCCCCATATCTCTTTAATTAACCCTGTCCTTCGCCAGCTGCGGCCACCCTATCTTCGCAGTCTTCTTAATCTCATCCGCCCATCTAACTTTCTGCCGCCCCCTGCTACGTTTGCCTTCTTTTTCAATCCATTCCGTTTACTCTTAAGAACCAGCGGTTGTCTTGCCTTCGCATTACATTATCTTCTCAAGCCCATTTCTTCTCTTGCTTTAGACAAGGACGTCATTAACCCGTGTTCGTTACCTGACCCACTCTGCCCTCTTCCTGTAACTTAACGTTACACCTATCATTTTCTTTTCCATTGCTTGATGTACTGTCCTTAAAATGGCATTAAAGGATAGGTGCGATTTTCTGATCAGCCTTGTGCTCAGCCTTATCAACAGCAACTCGGGCGTAGTGCATTTTTCTGCTCACTCTTTTCTGCCACCGTGGCTGGTAATTTGATTGGTAGTGAAAAGTTGCTCGGGAAGATCGACCTGGGTTTCCCAAGCCCCACTGCGGGCTGCATTCCTCTTTCTGCAGTGGTGCGGGTTTTGGGTTAGGGGGATTTAACATCCGAAAGCGACTCGGGCTATGGGGGACACTGTAGTGAAGGGCTTGAGAAATTTTGATCACTCGGGGTTCTTTAACAGGCACTGATATTGCACAGTACATGGGCCTCTGCAATTTCGCCTTCATCGAAATTTCGCCGCCGCGGCTGGGATCGAACCTGCGCCTTTCGGGTCAGCAACGGAGCGCCATAACCACTGTGCCACTGTGGCATCGCGGCAGTGATGCATCACTTATCAGTTACACCACTGTGCCAGGATTGATACGAAGACTCCCTATTATCTATGAATGTGAAGTAGAGAATGACGCCGTGTCTGCAAGGTGATAAACAAAGAGGACCCCACGCCACTGCAGGGACTTATTTAACTCTTACCACATCATACCCTTCAGATAGAAGGAGCATGAGTGTCCCCTGAATTTATTTTTGTGGCTTATTTTTCTTCCAGCTGGACATACTTCAGGGAGCCAGCGGGCACAGAGCTCCGGTACTCGCACTTCCAAGGGTATGTTCCTATATGCTGTTATTTAAGATATATTCCAAAAGGAAATGTTATAGGTTTGTAAATGATACTTAATTGCATCTGATGTACCTCATTAAGTGACACTAAAGGGAAATATCGAATTAAGCAAGAGAGATATATTATTTCTTGGGAACCCTAGGGACTTTTTTTATGCGGAAAGGTGGTAGTGTTGCTGAGAAAACTGCAAATGTAAGATTTTAAGGAGATGCAACTTTTCCTGTTTTTCAAATAATTTGTGAGATGTTAAGCTAATGATCAAACATATAATCATTGTTTTTTCAGCTGTTGCAATGCCACCTGAGCTGTGCCCATCTTTTGGAACATGCAATGAACATGGTCAGGCAAGCAGTAAATTTATTTTAATTTCCCCAGGAATGGACTCGAATACTTTTGTATACATCATTCTGTACAAGCAGCTAGTGCTCGTTTGCATGTTATAAACCACAAGCTGTGCTTTACTAATATTAAATAACCTCTTTTTTTTGCACTGGGTTTTACCCTTGCTTGCTTATGCAGTGTGACAACTCGGTAGGAAGCGCCCATGTGATACCCACCTGGGAAGCATTTGATATCGGGGTTGTTAGAATAAGGGCTTCTTGCTAATTGTGCCAGCTTTCTCCGATACGAGTAGTGCTTGATATTAAATCTAATATTCACTCCTCCAGAAGCATGTTTGGTGACTGTTTGCTATACCGTAAAAACCCGCGTATAATACGAGGTTTTTTTCCCGTAGTTAGCATCCTAAATTTCCGCCTCGTACTAATTGCGGATCCGAACAAAGATTTTCGAAGTTGCTCGAAGTTTTGGTTGTGTTATTGCGGTGTGGCTACAGCCTGGCTTTGCTATTGGCGCGTGGCTACTGCTTGGCTTCATTACTCTCGACAAACGACGTCACGTCGTCTTCTTTTCGGTGCGCTGGGGGTTCGTCGTGTGCCATGTGCTTCTTGACAACACACGTGCTCGCATGTGAGCCACGCTTGGTGAAGTCGATATTTTTTTGGGGAGCACAATGTCAGGGTCTCGAAAACAGTACTCGGCTGCTTTCAAGCGAAAAGTGATTTTAGCTGCGGAGAACATCGGCAACAGTGTGGCCGGGAGGCAGTTTGGTGTCGTCGAAGGAAGCAATTATGGATGGCGACGACAGCAAGAAGCCCTTTTCACCTGCCGCGTAACGTGATGAAGCTTTCGCGGCCCGAAGAATGGCGCATTCCCAGAGATTGAACTTGACCTGAAGAGTTTGTACGGCAACAGCGAGCCGCGCATCTAGCTGTGAGCGTGGGCCTTATGAAGGCGAAAGCTAGATAGCTGGCAAAAGAAAAAGGAATACTGCACTCTGCCTTGAAAGCAAGCAAGCACTGGATCCATCCCTACATGTGCCGTGCTGGCTTTTCCCAACGCCGGCCGACCTCGATTTCACAGAAACTGCCTGAAGCGTTTGAAGAGCTGCTTGTGAGTTTTCAGCACCACATTATTTCTTTGTGCAAGTCGAAGAACTTTCTCTTGGGCTAAACAGGCAATGCCGATCAGACGCTTGTTTACCTCGACATGCCATCGCTCCTCACCGTGCACGAGAAGGGGTTTAAACAATTTAGCGTTCGGTCCACTGGCAACGAGAGGACGCGAGTTACAGTCATGTTATCGTGCACGGCAGATGGCAATAAGCTCCCCCCTTACGTGATTTTTAAGAGGAAAGTAATGAGAAAAGGAGAGGAGCTGCTGAAAAATGTCATAGTGAGATGTCACGAGAAAGGGTGGATGAATGAGGATCTAGTCTTGGACTGGGTAAAGTCCGTGTGGTGCAGGCGACCAGGTGCACTGTTATCGCTGCCGTCCATCCTTGTGCTGGATGTGTTTCGCTGCCATTTGGCCGACTTGGTTAAGAGGTTGCTACGTGACTGCAACACGGAACTGGTTGTGATTCCGGCCGAGATGACGTCACAACTACAGCCCCTTGATGTTTCTGTACACAAACTGTTCAAGGACGCAGTCAAGCAGTGCTACACAGAGTGGATGCGCTCAGGTGAGCCTGCAGTGGCTCCAACCGGGCAGCTGAAGCAGGCTTTGCTAGCCATGCTGTGTATATGGATCGTGGACGCGTGGGCGGCCATCCCAGAAGATCTTGCGCATCGGTCTTTCAAGAAGTGCGGCATCTCGAGCGCGCTCGATGGCACGGAAGATGAGTACATTCGAGATGATTTGTGGGACAAAGAAATATCTGAAGAAAGCGCTGCTGAAGAAGAAAGTGATTCAAGTGAAGTGCAGGATGCGTTTTGAATAAATGTCTTCTATGAGCTGGCGTCACTCGTATTATACGCGGGTAAAACTTTTTTTTCGCATTCCGCGTCTCTCAAACTTCACCTCATATTATATTCGGGTTCGTATTATACGCGGCTTTTTCCGGTAATTGAAATGGCCTAATTTGTGATCCACCATCGATGGAAATCGCTGCTGGCCACCTAAAGCATGGCAGTCTGGGTCACAGCAGCGCTTTCCTTTGTTTTGCATGCTTGTCCTATGATGTAAGCAGTGGCTGATTTCGAATCACTGGTGTCGAAACTACACTTGATGGCCATTTGCGTTAGCTAAAACATGTGAATTCCCCCTCCGAACTTGCCGAAATTGCACACACGAACCCTTCGGTCTCGCTGTCTACTTTTCACTGAAGGAAGCCATCATCGATCAGAGTTTAAGAATTTTGCAAGCGTTTATTGCTGGTGAGTGTTGTGATGGGCACATCTGAAATGTAGTCACTTGTATTGCTTTTTTCTTATACGGGTAAGCTAGAGGCAAGCGCAGTTATTCACACCGCTGCTTCATTGGCATGAAGTTTTCACTCAGCGACCGCGTCATTGCTAAGTTGTACGCACGTGAAACGAGCGAGCAGACAGAAGCGAAACTTGATGGCAGGGGCACCATTACAATACAGCGAGCAAATTGCTGAAGCTTTTTAATGCGTTTGGAAATGTTTGTGAGTCACTGTGGGTGTCTATCGTATCTGAATGCTACTAAGTCACTAAGTCGAATGCTAAGTCGTGAATTATAGCTTTGTTATTTATTTATTTATTCAAAGTACCTACAGCGCCCATGAGGCATTATTGTAGGGGGGTTATTACTATATACAATAACAAATGCAAAGAAGATATTGGAAAACATGTCAGCAAGGATAACACAACGTATTAAAAGAAGACTAAATGAGTTTACAACTGGTATGAGTGATGGCACAGTGCTGGTAAACACACGAGACCTGGGAAAAACTAAAAAAAAAATACATCAGACTATCGCTTCAACAGCACTTACGAAATCAGGTGCACAAACCACATCATTCGGAAGCTTATTCCAGCCCAGGATTGTGTTAGGGAAAAACGAATACTTAAATACATTAATGCGGCATTGATAACTATTAATCTTTTTCGTGTTATCGAGTCTCTCCGAAATGTAATATGGCTGCTTTAGATAAGTGTTTTTATTAATACCGGTACAATCATTGTAAATACTGTGCAAGAACTTCAGCCTGAAGATTTTTCTTCGGGTTGCTAAAGTCTTCCAACCAATACTGTCGCGAAGTTCGGAGCTCCTTATATGAAAATTAAAATTTCCAGTCACAAACCTTGCAGCGCGTTTCTGTACCCTTTCTAACTTCTCAATGAGTGTACCCGTGAAAGGGTCCCATGCTACACATGCATATTCTAATACTGGCCTGACATTTGTCAAATATAATGTTTCTTTTAGTACCTGGGGAGAGCTTTTGAAATTTCGTTGGAAAAAATACAAAAGACGAGAAGCTTTGGCAGTTATCATGTCAACATGAGCTGTCCAGTCGAGGGATGCTGTGAGTATAACACCAAGATATTTAACCTTATCAGTAGTTTGGATAGTGTCATGGTTTAAAAGGTACGATCCAAGAATTTTCTTTTTTTTGTTTGTAAATTGCACATGGAAACATTTAGATACATTCAATTCCATGCCCCACTTCAAGCACCACTCGCAAACTCTGTCAAGGTCAGCCTGTAATACACAAAGATCATCAAGGCACGTGACAGGGGAATACAAAACGCAATAAACCACAGCTTCACGATCAGTCCAATCATTTATGCAATATGACTAATCTGAGCGTCAACGCAGTGCCCCGGATAACAAGACACCATGAACACTGGCACGTACGCGTCCGAGAACTAATTGCGGTCTGCAGTCTCTATGATATCTCCTTCCTTCTCTACTGAACAAGTTTGGGTTCACAAATGCTGCCATTTGCTCTGTAACGGTGAACTACCTAAGAAATCTGTTTCTTCAGTGTGTTGTATCTGCGTCTGTACAGCGTAGTATGCGAAAATCTTTTGTTTTCATCCATGATTAGATGTTGATTCCTTACAAATCATTTGTAATTAGATCGTTTGTGTCACGCCCTATAGTTTGTGTATTGCAAGGAGCTAAAAGTGTTGGCCATTGTATTTGCTGCGCAATGTCTCGTTTTCCTTTCTTTTTTTTTCTGCTTTTTTCCCCAAGCAACGCTACTGAAGCAACATGGGAGTTGGAAGCTTGGGCAAGCCGCACTTGGGGCTCTTTTTCCCTTCTCCTCAGGCATGAACCTGACTGAGAAATAAACCTTCAACCCTGAATGCTGTCTGAACATGCACATATAGCAAGGGGTTTGGTTCCTGCACTATCACTAAAGCTAAAATGTGCTACTACTCTCTCATATTAAAATTGCAGGTGCAGCTTGCGGATGGTGTCGCAGTTAGCAGCAACAGTTGGGCAGTGTTGATGGGCCTGCCAGGCGACTCTGCATTTTGCAAGCACCTCGCTGTCGCCTTGTGGGGCAACGAGGTGCTTGCAAAGCGCAGTGTCACTGGCACACAGTGCAACAAAAACATCGCTAAAGGAAAGACTGCAGTCTTCTCTCCATTGTCGCCTGCCAAGGTGATGGGTATGTCCTGTGAGTAAAGGCCTTTCTTTGTTCTGAATAGATAATCACACTTCATTACATTGCTGGCTGTATTAGCCGCGGCGGTCGAATTTCGATGGAGGTAAAGTTCTAGAGGGCCGTGTGCTATGTGATATCAGTGCATGTTAATTAACCCCAAGTGGTCGAAATTTCTGGAGTCCTTCACTATGGTGTCTCTCATAACCTGAGTGGCTTTGGGACATTAAACCCCATAAACCAAACCAATTTCTTGTTAGAATGGGTGTTAACGCTCTGTTTCTCAGCAGAAGGACACACAGTCGAGCCCGCTGGTAACAAACCTGACGGTTGCGCGAATTGCATTCACTGTATGCGAATTTCTTAGTAAGTGGACTTCCCACATTGCTGTCAGAAATAAATGTAAAAGTGGTGTTCCTTTTCTAAAATGTGTAATATGTGTGTGGCTTGTTCATGGCACATTCTTGTTCACTTCAGCTTTATAGTGCAACAACAGTTGTTCATTGTAATGTGATGTGATTTAAAGGTGATCGCATCAGGCTTTAATTACTGGGATTCCATTGCTGTAATGCACTTTTTCTCGAGGGTTGGAAGGAATAGATAGCTGACCAACGGGTTCCTCTATCGTGCACAGTTGTGTTTGTTGCAAACTAAGCAACTGGTTTCTGGAAAATTTGTAGTCCTGTTTGGCCCAAACGATTTCGATGACGTGCACGTTGTGCGAGACTGTTCCTGAGACGCAATGCCATGGTTCAAAAACTTTTTTGTGGTGGTCCTGCCCTTTTATAATAAGCAAGTCATCATTATAATTGCAGTTGTTGTAAGAGGGTACGACTGTGTGTATCATCTTTGCCAAAGTAGTCAGGAAGACTGGTTTGCTTTTGAGTCCCCCGTCAAACTCTGAATCTCTGTAATATAAGCACAAACCTTGTCCTCACCTTTTGAGTATTTTTGATCTTTAAGGGTAGCATAAAGGCTCCGCTATACGAGCGAGAAGCAAACCATGCTGTTTGGTTACATTTGACAAAGGCTGTACATCCCAAAGATGATGCAGTGGGTTCAAGCTCTCCCCTGGCCTGGTGCTCGGCTTCTTTGGAGGGAAGTGTTTCGGAAATGGGTTTTTGAGCGTATGTTAAGTAGATGAAAAACACCTTGTGCCACGATGCTCCTTGTTCACAGACGATATATTTCATCTTAAAAAACATCATCATATTTATCAACAGAGACTAAATATGTTCAAAACTCTGAAGGGCACGTCCAGCCTGCCTTGGTTGGACCTAACGGTGAAGAGCAGCTCGGTCTACCAAATTCGAAATGAGGACCTGACCCATATCATGATGCACTCTATTCACTCACAGGATAGTGTGATCAAACAGCTGAGTAGCCTGTAAGTGAATGAGTGCACCATCAGGGAACCGTCAATGCACCGTCAGTGCATTGCAGTGGCAGTCGTCATGTGTAACGTCACCACTGCTAATCAATTCATAGAACAGCTAGTGCTGATCACTCGGACTCTGAGGGTAATTTGGACCTGATATTTTTGATGCTCTCATGCTGTGATTATGGTGTTCGGCTGTTCACCACAAGGTTATGGGTTTGGTCTCAGGTGCAGCAGCTGTGTTTTGATGGATGCTCCATAGAAAAGTTTGTCTGCTGTGTAATGTCAGCACATGTTGGGCGTAAACTTATCTACAGTCCTCCACTGTGGTGCCCTTCATAGCCTGAGTTATTTCGGGAACTAAATATATTAGATAGATGAATAAAAAATAGGAATGTTAATATTGTGAAGGCTGCTACTTGGCACTGCTCAATTTAGTTTATGCCAGCAATTAGCTGTAGTGTACTTATACTACAGTTAAGTCACTGTGCTTGAAAATCACATTAGTACATTGAGCACATTAACACATTTCACTCTAAGACTTGATAAGCAAATAAGCAAGTCATCTAATGAACACTGTTTTATTAACTGCAAGGATGCAATTTTGTTTTGGATGTGGTGCAGATTGCCTTTACGCTATAATCATAGCTGTATGAGCATCATTATTCTCGCCTACCCAATGACATTTACTCTTTTGCTATTACCTACACATGCCTTGACATTGTTTCTTACAGCGGCGCTCTGCTACTACCTCAGGTCAAAGGGCTGCACGGGGGAGGAGGCGGCAAAGCGGCACAAAATGCTTGGTTTGGTTTGGTTTATTGGGGTTTAACGTCCCAAAGCGACTGAGGCTATGAGAGACGCCGTCGTGAAGGGCTCCGGAAATTTCGACCATCTGGGGTTCTTTAACGTGCACTGACATCGCACAGCACACGGGCCTCTAGAATTTCGCCTTCAAGAAATTCAGCCGCCGCGGCCGGGATCGAACCCGCGTCTTTCGGGTCAGCAGCCAAGCGCCGTAACCACTGAGCCACCGCGGCGGGGCCAAAATGCTTGGCCGCTACCCTGCACAGAAGTGTGCTGACTTGCGTCTTTGAGGTGAGTTTTGGCCTGAAGCAACCGGTGTAATATATGAGTTAAAAGCTAAAGCAAAGTACTGTGCCACAATCTAAAGTTTTGAAGAAAATGCATTGGTTACGACCGATATCAGTCTTAAATTAAACTAGTCGCTTAATTTCTGCTAAATCTCCTAATCTGCTGGCAATCCCAAGCACAAGGGTAAAAAAATCCTAACTCAAAGCTTCAAAAAGCATTGTGGAGTCTGGTTTTGAATTTTCTAAAACCCTAACCTGCAGTGAATTCAAAACAAAAATGTTCACAAAATGAAACGTAAGAAACAACAGTGGACAACTGCGCAATGTAATTCATTTAAAGAACAATGTTTTACTCTCGGCAAAAGCCATTAGACAATGGAGACTATTCCCAGCACTCATTGTAAAAAGAGCTGCTTGCACTGCAGTTTCAGCACAAAATCTCGAAAATGTTATGCTTTTGGGCTCGTCGCAGTAGCAGGTAATGAGATGCTTTACCAAGCCAGGATACCCACTCACTGAACAAATGTATATGGCAGCAGGATGTACATGGTCGTCCATCCCGATTACTTCTGTGCAGCTAATGCAGTTAACGGAAGCAAAATATAGAGGTTCTTGATGTCATGTCACTCAGTGTTAGCCAGTCAGACTTTCCACTGCATCTCTCATGCATGCAAATTTCCCGCTTTTGCACTAGTATTGCTGGCGTGTGTAGGCACAGGAGCCAGACCAGCTTCAAAGGGCCATGGTTCAGTCATGTGCCGGCTGACTGGTGGCGTCAGTATCTTTTGCAGCCCTGAGACAGTGCTAACATGGAACAAGCGCATTCAGTTATTTGGGATAGCAATTCAGATGTTTGAACTTTATAGCGACTTGCCTTTGTATGCGCGGTTTTTTTCAGCAGCATATTGTCACGTTGTAGTGACGGCAGTCCAGCGGTCAGGAAGACACCAGACAGACTTCCAAACGAAGCTCTTTATTTGGGCTGACTTGCGCCCGCAAAAGAACTGAATCACTAGGTGGCGGCGTAAGCAACAAGCGTGCTCGTCAATCGTCGAACTACGAATGTCCGCCGCTCGCGGCATCGCTCAATTTAAAGCCGGCAAGGAAACTTCCAGATAACAGGACAAGATCATCTACAGTAATCTGGAAAAACCTAGATGCAGCCTTTCATGGCTGCGATCAATCGAGATTAGTCTGGTTGCTTCTCGCGTCCCGAACAAAAGTGATAACCCTTTCCTGCAGCCTTGAGCCTGAAAGAAAAAACACTACAATGATACGTGGCATTACCCCCCTTCCAAAGAAGCATCGTCTCGATGCTTTAAAATGAAAATAAACACGGAGAATGCAAACTTCGAGTCCATTAGCGTTCATAATAAGGTGTAAGGGCTTCAAGTTCTGGCCGTGTCGTAGTCGTCGTCGTAGTCGTCGTCGTAGTTGTCGTCGTAGTTGTCGTCGTAGTTGTCGTCGTAGTTCTCGTCGTTCTTCTCGTCGTAGTTCAGGCATGATCTTCTGTTTTCGTCGATGGAGGATCTTAGTTCTTGCGCTCAGAAGCAACCTCACCTCCAGAAGCTGCTTTATTCAGTTTAACCTTCGGGGCTGGGGGAGCGTCCACGCATCGCGTAACCTCGGCTAGGAGATACAAATCGCGGTGAAGATGGCGACGGGGAACGTGATAGGCGGCTCGGCGATGAGCATTCTTCCCGACGCAAAAACTCCTCGATTTCGGCTGGTCGCTGGCCGGGTCGGGGTCGTGGAGCGTCGTAGGAGAACTCTAGGATGCACACCCTTACAAAAATTGCTTTTGTGATTCTTTAGAAAGTCTTTCAAATTTACTCATTAAAATGTAATGAGTTCCTTGTAGATCTGTATGGAATTTTTGTCCAGAGTTTCAATAACTAATTGGCCACCGCATTGTTATAGGAACACGGCTAACGTCCTTTAAAAGAATAACTGTAATGAGTTGCTTTAGAAACTCCTTGAGGAGTCTCTTTAGAAACCCTTTTGAGCGCACTCATTTCATTGTAATGTGCTGCTTTTGAATCTGTATAGAATTTGGCTACAGAGTTTCAATAATTAATTGGCCACCGCATTGCTATAGAAATGTGGCTAATGTCCTTTAAAAGAAATACTGTAATGACTTGCTTTAGAAACTCCTTGAGAAATTGTTTAAAAATTCTTTTGAGTGTACTCATTTCATTGTAATGTGCTGCTTTTGAATTTGTATAGAATTTAGGTATAGTGTTTCAATAACTAATTGGCCACCGCATTGTTATAGGAACACGGCTAACATCCTTTAAAAGAAATACTGTAACAACTTTCTTTGAAACTAGTTATATGAATTTTATGTAAATCCATTGGAATGCATTTATTTCATTGCAATGTGATGCTTTTGACACTGTATAAGATCTGAGTAATGAGTTCGAATAACTAATTGGCCACCACATTCCTATAGAAGCCCAGCATGTACAATGTAAAATATATGATGTAACCACTGATTGCTGTCAGCATGCAAGAAATCATACAGAGCAACAGCATACGACATACAATCAACCAACTTTATTTCACTTAGCAACTTTTACAGCGGCTTATGGAATTGAACGTTTGCAGCTCCTGGCGAGCCTTAGTAATTAGCAGCATTTATGATGAAACTTATAGGAGACATGGCACACGAACAGTACGAGCACATTTTATTTTGAGACAATCAAGTAATTTTAGATTCATTTTCTGCGCCACATGTGCAACGAAGATCACACCTCAAAGAGAGTATGTTTTCACGAAAAAACAGTGGAGTAGCGACTCAAACAAATACTGCCTAGCCTTCTGCCTTCAATAGCTCTGAGTATATGCCTGCCTTAATTTTATTCACTTATGCCCTACATAAGGTACACAATGCTAGTCGGAGCCACAGCAAAAGGCTAGCTGCATGTTCATTCTGTGAGAATTAAAAGTTAGAAAACACTGTATATCTTTATGTAGTATTCTGAAAGGATATCATTTACAGCTGTCCCAAGGATTGCGTGCACAACAGAGTGAACATGATGAAGGAGTCACAATTGTTTTGAAGAGGACACGTGAGATCTACTGTCCAGAATTAAACTGCCTCTTGTTAAAACAGTACACGCACCTAATTTTGGTGGCATGCTTTCTTCTCCACAGTTATGTGGAAGACACTACTACGCATGGATCACCGGGTGGTATTCAGCTGCAAACTATAAATAATTTATAATTGAATTTTTCTCCCATGCTGTTTCGGTTTCAACAGCCGAACAACGCATGTAACGTTAACGTGCCCTTATAAGTCACATGAGGCATGAAAAAACAGCAAATTGCTGCTTCTTCATTTGTTGTCATTCCGGCTGTTGAGGCTGCTTGGCTTTAGCATTGTAGCAAATTAAAAGGACAAAGCAGTGATTATATCACAGTTTCTTCATGTCTCGCAAGACCTGTAAGCACACTTTGATGTCACAGTCATCGTTCGGCTGTTGAAACCAAAACAGCATGAGAAAGAAATTCAACTGTAAATTATTTAGCGGGCATACTAGAATGCCACATAATAATCCATGCCTTACGAATCATTACAAACCAGAAAACACGCACCCAAAAGTTAGGTGTCAGTACTCCTTTGAGCAGGAATAAATTCTTAATTCAAGCAAGACGTAAAGTACAAGAATCACAAAACAAAGAGTACATTATTCATTTCTACTCTACATGACTAAAAATCGTCCCATGAGGATGCAAATTTCAAGGAGTACTTTATGTCTGACATTGAGCAATAATGAACCATATAGCCATCCTGCATATTACCGTTTACTACAAGGGCGCACCTTTGTTGGAATTTTAATTCAGACTGGTTTGCACTACTCGCTATTAACCACAAAAAAGCTGTACATCAAATCTCTGACTGTGCCAACAAAAGAACTGGTTTCTTTCATTACATATATGTAACTTGTGTTTTCCTACATTGCTTCACATGTACAAATTGATCCAACTATAGGGAATACAGGGCGGCCAGAATAGGATGCTTGACAGTTGGCTGCTCAATAATCCTTGTTAGGTGACAACATAAGCTGTGAATGTCATCTGTTACAGCCCCCTTTCTTCACTCAACTGCTGCTGTCCACAGGCAACTAATACTATACCTATGCATATGCTTTCCTGAGCTGAGTTTAAGTGTTGCCTGGATTCACAACGGTCAGCTTGCCCAACAGTCTAAGAGACCATCATAAGCAGGCTGCAAAATTCACTGCTAAATAAAACTATGATATGCTGCAGTAATCAAGTTAACTGAACAAAAAGAAAAAATGAGAAGAAAAGCTATATTCGGTTTAGAGGAGAAACGAAACAAATATTTCGAAAACCAATCTATTTCATTCCTTTGTAGTAAATAGTAAGGAGGATAAATGTGCAGGGATATTAACAACAAACTCAAAGCACACATTTAAAATATTCAAATGCTTGATACAAGATCTGACTTCCTAACTTTGCTGGTATAGACATATTTAGTTTTGAATTCATATCTTTTAATTGAGTGCATTATTCTGAAAATAAAAATTGGTCAAAAGGAGGCAGCTGTTGGTTCATATCGGCACTTCCATCTATTCTTTGGATGTGACCTTCATTGTGCATATCCCACAGTACAATAATTTAATTGCATAGAAACCAGCATTTCCATTCATAAACTGTGCTGATCACTTGCAGTATGCCAATGATGTGACATGGCCGGTAGATTATTAGGTGCATCATTCTTGTCTGCGCAGAGAGGAGGAGGTGTCAGGTAGGCACCACCCATGCTTGCCGGTCTGAAGTACCCAGATGTCTGCATATAGGCCAAAGAAAAAAAATCAGTCAGTGAGACCTAGCACACAACTGCTTTCACACTAATGCAAACAAAAGCATCAGTCAGATCAGAATCTACAAGCAGTAGTACTCTAGTGATCTAGCTTTGAAGAGTACTAACAGCACAATACAGAAAGTATGATTTCAAAATAAATGGCATGTACACTTCGAAAAGAACTATAAACACCACCCAGCTGTGACTGATACTGCTGCCAGACTAGAACATTTCATAAGAATGAATAACTATTACATTAGCCTGTAACAGTATTCATCTAATACAGAATATTTATTGGCACTATAATGCAGTGACAATCACAATCACTTTTTTTAGAGAACTAATTCACCTGTCTTCTGTGTTTTACAAGTGACTGATTAATTGCAGTAAGTAAATTAGGTGCAGTGAAAACAGAGAACAGCTGTCACTCAACCTCAGTAGCTCACAGGCAGCACAAAGCGTCTACATCTGCGGAATGGCTACTCAAACACAGTAATTGCACTCACTAAACATCTGACAAGATGGTGATGCCGACGACCCCCTCGTTAAGCAAAGGGATGGATTCTGATCCTGCTGCATTTAGAAAACTTTTCACTTCCCTGCTCCACTAATGCTGGATTGACACTGCTGAAATAGTTGTAGAAAGATAGCAAGTGCGTTACAATGTCACATAACTATTTTAAACCGCTAGCCAGTATAATCCATTGCATCCATATAAATTACTCCATTCAGTTACATAAATCAAAAACTCACGATATCTCTAGCACTCTGGTAGCGAGATCAATAAAGCTACATTCCAGTTGCTGCAGAAAAGCAGTGAGATTACAGCCAGGCAAATGAATCAGCACCAATACCACAGACATAACAAAACACAATATAAAATAATAAGCTTTTTACGGCATGACACTACAGTGCAAATGGGAACATCTCTGCTAAATCCAAGTCTCAGTACTTCTCTCTTTGATAAACTCTGGAGAAACCGCATGCGTCACCATAAATTCCTTCGAAATAAAATTATTTCAAAGCATAGTCGAAAACATTATGCGCAGTTTGCGATGGTACAGCCGTAAGTGTGCAATTCATTTTTGCACCAGTTCGAAGTATGCTTGAAATGCCAAAAAAAAAAACAAAGGCAGTGCCCACAAACACTCTCTATGAGCGAATAACGCCGGAAAGGGATTACTAAAAGTTATTTTCGCGGCGAAACTCATCGGCAACATTCCTCTTGCATTTGACGTGCGCAACTCTAGTCGGTTGTAGCTACATCGTCATTCCACTTCTAGGCACTGAACGGCCTGAGTACTGTGAGCATTTCTAACGTGGACTCGGCAGACCATGTTTTGTGCAGCTTGGAATTATAAACTGTACACACGCACACATACAATACGAAAAACTAAACGCCGGGAACTACTGCCACTGAGAAGCATACGTCGTTCCAACACAGTGCTTTCCGCTCGTTGGTCCCAGTCATCGCAATAATGAGCACAACGGTATCATGAGAGTAAAAAACATGCAACTGTACTCCATGTCACAACTTCGTCGCTGCGGAGAGGAAGTTATAGGCGCGAAGCGACGGTTTCCGTGGCTGTGTTACAGGTTCGCGGTCACGTGCAAACAGCGCACTTGCGGAAGCCGTTGCATCGAACTCAAACTTCTACTGCACTCCGAAGAAGTTGTCAGACAACACCCAGCCGCATTTACAGCACTTCACGCACCCCAGTACAACATTTTGGAAGATAATTTCAAGAACTGTACTCACATTCGTAAGCAATCACACAAGGTCGTTCGTTCTTCCACGTTGATGCCGGCATTGTCACGGCGTGGTGCAGGGCGCAATACGACGTCCAATATCTTGAGAAGAACTTCAGGTGCTTCAGAAGGTCTTTGGAAGCGCGCAGGTCACGCACCAATTTTGTAGCACATTCGAAAACCACAGCACGAAAACTCCACAAAGGCGCAACAGCAACAAAAAAAAAAACTACGCCCGAAACGCCACCCGGCCGGCCGGCAACAAAAAGAACATGGCGCCGCTGCTAGGCCCATGGAGGAAGAAAAAACTAGGAGGGAGCATCACGTCACAATCTTGAAGCCTAGTCATAAAAAATATAATGGAAAGCATCATGGGAAATGGGCCCTCACGTGACAAGGCAGCGGTAGCTCTTAGCCAGATTTCGGTTTCGCTCTCTCGCTCTACGAGCAATTGCGCGACCATCTGCTTGTGTTCATTGACGGCTCCGTGGTGAGCGCAAACTGCTCGCTCGCCGCAGCGGCCACCACCCCCGAGCGACGCGTGCGATGACTGAGGCGCAGTGGAGACCACATGCTCCTTCGCTGTGCCACTTCTGCAGTGCCGCGTCGCGAGATGCTCGCGGCCTACAGGGCGCTGGGAATCATACCGGACAGTCTCAAAGCGCTCCTGTGGCCGCGCGGCAGTGCTCGCACCCGTGACAAAACAATGCTGAGCCTCTGTACGTTCATCGAGCAGGCGGGCTTGACTTCCCGCTTGCTCTTCGCCAGGTAGTGCACGCGTGACACGAACGCTCCGTGGGTGCTACCTCGGACGGTATACGCGGCCGGGCGCCACACCCCGGCCGCTAGTGCAGTGTACCGCGCGCGCGATTAGTCGAGACAAGACGCTACGTGTGCGCGGCTATGTAGTACATACAGTTTACTTCTTTTTGTAAGTGATTGTGCGCAGTGGGCGGGAGACCCTGCGCAGGGGCAGACGTAAAGCCGCCGGCACTCTCCAGCGAGAGAGAGAAATACTTCACTGCTGCATTTCACGTCGGAACCGTGTATGTGCGCGAGCGTATTCGGCGCGACTTGTGCCTCGAGAACAGCGGAGAACGGCGGGCCCATGGACGGGCCGAAGTCCGCGTGCCCGAGAACGGAGCGCTCGTTAAACACGTACGTCCGTCCGCCGCGAGCGCTCTGGAAGCCATTTTCTGGAAGCCCTTTTTTAGAGGCTCGTTTTCTTCGCCTACTCTCGAGTTCTCCGCTTATAGCATGCGCTGAAATAAACGCTCGGTATGTGTGTATAACGACGAAAGGAATTCCTCTCCAGTCTCTTTATGAACCACAGTTGAACAGCGACGATCGAGGTCGCGGCCGCCCCCTTTGATGAAAAGTTTACCTGCAGTCTTCTACAGTGCACCCAAAAACTCGAGTGTAATCAACAGAAGTGTTGAGACGCGGAGCCTTCAGACAACCTCGAGCTCGGTACGCATTCCGCCAAAGCTGCAACACAGGCACTGCGCCTCTGCGCTACATCGGAGCACGGACGTTCACTAAAAAACACCGCTGGTTGGCAGTCTGGTAACTGCGGAGGAGGGCCTATTTCCCAAGAGCCAGTGCGGAAAAGGGCCCTCGGCAGCGGCGTCAGAGGAGGATGGCTTGCAGAGGCTGACCGCACTCTCTACTAGTTTTTTTTCCTCCATGGCTAGGCCACCCTACCGCTGCTGACGACTTTGGGATTGGACTGGATTGGCTTCGGTGTGACTTTTTTTTTTTTGTCTTCGGTGTGACATTTTTTTTTTGCCGCTGCTCCTGGAGGGAGTTTCGGTTTCCTTGGGAGAGCCGGTAACTCTGGGGTGCGAAATTCATTCTGTGCGGCAGGACTCATAATTAGAAGTGCTGGCATTTCTATCAACATGGTTCTAGACGCTTCTCCCTCCCTTGAGAAGGCAACTCCTGGTTCAGAGTCCTTAAGTCGAGGATCGACTATCAGACTGCGCGGTAGGCGTCCGCATGAAGCGCGCACACATCTGCTCGGACTAGAAAAGCCAGCATTGCACCTAACAGAGTTAATATGCACCTAACGACTAAATACTCAAGGTGGGGCCATGCCAGCATGGTAAAGGAATTTTCGTCACACAGTGAAGTTGAATTGTAGGCCTTATAGCTGGTCTGTTGCAAAATGTGTGGAAGCGCTTAATGTTGAGTGTGCGCAAATGGAAAAAAATGGAAAAACAGGGTTGAGGGCGCGAATTTTTGTTTTTTTTTCTTCTTTTAGCAAAATTCGCGCCCTCAACCCTGTTTTTTCCATTTTTTCTATTTGCGCACACTCAACCCTGTTTTTACCTTTTCACCGTGTTCTTGCCTTCTCATGGTTTTAGCAAAATTCGCGCCCTCAACCCTGTTTTTTCCATTTTTCCATTTGCGCACACTCAACCCTGTTTTAAGCATGAAATGCTTTTAGCCCCCGTTGTCGGCAGTGTGGTGACGTCACGCCGAGACCGAGATCCACTCATCCGGGCATTGAAATCCACTCATCCGGGCATTGAAATCCACTCATCCGGGCACTGAAATCGAGTCATCCGGGCACTGAAATCGAGTCATCCGGGCACTGAAATCGAGCCATCCGGGCACTGAAATGGAGTCATCCGGGCACTGAAATCGAGTCATCCGGGCACTGAAATCGAGTCATCCGGGCACTGAAATCGAGTCATCCGGGCACTGAATTCTAGTCATCCGGGCTCTGAAACGAGAACATCCGGGCACCGTACGAGACTTAGCGAGATTTAACGAGACTCCGTAAGCCCTCCTACGCGACCGGCATGCAAGCGCTGGTTGGTCTCCAAACGAGACAAAAAATAACTGCTGCCAGTGCCTTCTCAATGTTTATCAAGATATCAGTGGAGCTGTGGGTTTGATAACGCGCGGAATTATAATTTCCGATTTCTAATAACGCGTGCAAAAACCACATAAATTGCATGTTGCACTTCGTTGTCGTACGTGATCCGGGGGAGAAGCGCTGCATTCAAAGGGCAAGGCATCGTGCCGAACGGGTGGTGGCGTTCCTCCCTTCCTTTACGGTGCGGTTCGGGTGTCCACCGAGATGGCAGAGAATTACTGCGCCATTTCCTTTCCTCAAAAAACCTTGCGTTCATATGACAAGGCATCGCGCTGAACGGGTGGTGGCGTTCCTCCCTTCCTGTACGGTGCGGTTCGGGTGTCCACCGAGATGACATTAGGCCCGTAAACATTTCATGCTTACTCTACTCTCGGTTACGGGAGAGGCAGAGATTTTTTACGACTATAGCATAACGGGGCGATATAAGTTCTTTAACTATTTGTAATGAGATGCTGCTGAGTAATGGGGGGGGTGACCGGAATCTATGTGGAGGGATGAAATAGCGTAGTTTGCTGGTAAAAGGTGGCTACTTCAGCTGTGTATAGGCCAAGGATAATTCGAGAGGATTTGAAGAGACCTTCGTCCTGCATACAGAAAACACGATCTTGGTGATGATGCTGATGATTCTGGCGATGATAAATGAGAAACGTAGCTGCGTAGTGTTGGTTGTATGGGGCATTCGTTACTGATATGTATATTGTATGTTCTCTTTGTATGGCGCTGCATGTGTTCGGGTAGCATTGAAATGTATGCATATGTATCCATTAGATCGGTAGTGTTCAGGACTGTGATTTTCCTTCTTTCCCAAGTTGCCTTCTGTCTATTCTAAGCAAGGCACACACAGGTGCTTCGAGAGCATTATATAAATAACAAAAACAATCAACGATCTGCAAACTATCAACAACTGCAAACAGGTGTCTTCAAAAGTCATCGCGGTGTCCTTGTACCCACCCATTAACTGGCGTAAACAAAATGAACACTTACGTGGCGAGTAGGAAACAACGTAATAAAAACAAAGTTTTCGAGCTTTATCCGCGCCATTGTTTATTATTAGAATATCTCTTCCATTCAGTTGCAAGGCTGGCATCGACTGAAACGCATTATTTCTTGTTCATTCCCATACCATCTCTGCGCCATCCATCATGCCTTGACATAACACTCACAGCCATGCGTAGCAGGTCTTTTTTACATTGCCTTGTTTTTTCCACATGTCATTCGTTCTTTTCATGGAAGTCTTTGTATAGTGCGATAGTAGTTATCATTTTGATGCCCTGGACATCGTGTTGGTCCCAATTCAATAGCACGCCTTGATTACCCCCCTGGTGGGATTTTACCTGGTATGTGTATAAAAGTGCGGGTTCAATTTTTGCTCAAATAAAAGTTGGAAGTTCAGCGCTCTTTACCTTCTTCTCCTTCTTCTTCCTGTGTGGTGTTCGCGCTGCTGATACATATGGATCGAAACCAACTAGCCCGACAGATGGTGTTATTGATGTGCAGTTTAATTTAAAATTTTACCGCCTTTTAGAGCGAATTGATATAGTGAAAACTGCGAACAATATCTATAAAATTTGGCTCAAGAAGTCTTACGAAGCGAATTCAACAGATTCTGTTTTGACTGCGAAAGGAACGAATTCATTTAGCGAAGGCACGAAACAAGCTCTAAAAAATTTGACTCATTTTGAAGCGATACCGAGCCATTTCTATAGAAGTTATTTTGACTGCCAACGAAGCGAGTTCATATAGCGAAGGCACAAAACAAGCTCTGTAAAATTCGACTCATTATAAAGTCTTACGGAGGAAATTCTATTTAATTTGTTTTGACTGCGAAAGGAGCGAGTTCATATAGCGAAGGCACAAAACAAGATCTATAAAATTCGACTCATTATAAAGTCTTACGGAGGAAATTCTATTTAATTTGTTTTGACTGCGAAAGGAGCGAGTTCATATAGCGAAGGCACAAAACAAGAACTATAAAATTCGACTCATTATAAAGTCTTACGGAAGAAATTCTATTTAATTTGTTTTGACTGCGAAAGGAGCGAGTTCATATAGCGAAGGCACAAAACAAGATCTATAAAATTCGACTCATTATAAAGTCTTACGGAGGAAATTCTATTGAATTTGTTTTGAACGCGAACGGTGCGACTTCATATAGTGAAGGCACGAAAGAAGTTCTATAAAATTTGGCTCATTATGAAGTCTTACGGAGGAAATTCTGTTGAATTTGTTTTGACTGTGAACGGAGCGAGTTCATATAGCGAAGGCACAAAACACGATCTATAAAATTCGACTCATTATAAAGTCTTACGGAGGAAATTCTAATGAATTTGTTTTGACTGCGAACAGAGCGAGTTCATATAGTGAAGGCACGAAAGAAATTCTACAAAATTTGACTCATTATGAACTCTTATAGAACCAATTCTAAAGAATCTCTGTTGACTGCGTACAGAGCAAAATTTTATAGTTAGGTCTCGTTAAAGAGTAAATAGACTACTTAATGAGCTGACTCGATAGACAGCGAGTTTCTATAGAGATCCTTTAGAATCATTAGGCTCCCCCTACATGTTCAAAAGAAACTCGAGATCCATTTTTGTAAGGGCAGTCTTCTGTATGGGCAGTGCCGGAGGACGTGACTTGCTTCGCCACAGTGGAAGCATAGTGGGCGGCGCTGGTCGGGAGTTCTCCACTCGTCGCATTTCCTCGGCCCTGTGCGAGGCTCGTAGGACGGGCGGGTTGGGGCGAGAGGGCGGCGGTCCAACGCAGCTGGCTGAGGGCGATAGGGGCTTGGGTCCCGTCGTCGAGGTGCACGACGGCGCACAGCTGCGGCATAATTCATGGCTGGGGGCTGCAGAGGGGTCGTGGGTGTCGGCGTCACACCCAAGGCCTGTTGAACCTCGTCCCGGATGACGTCAGTCAGCGATGAAAGCTGCGGCTGCGTTCCCGTTGGGAGCAATCGTCAGAGCTCTTCTCCCATAATTTCACGTATAACCTCCCGCAGGTTATCGTTGTTAGCGGTGCCCATGCAGCTTGCTGACAAAAAGCGCTGCTGGCGGTCATACTGGCGGGCTCTGGCATCAAGAGTTTTTTCCATGGTGGATGCCTCTTCGACAAACTCCGCGACGGTTTTGGGTGGGTTCCGTACGAGGCCCGCAAACAGTTGCTCTTTAACTCCTCGCATAAGAATCTTCACCTTCTCTTCTTCCTTCATGCTCCCGTCGGCACGCCTGAAGAGAGGCTTCATTTCCTCAGTGCACACAGCAACGGTCTCGCTTGGGTGTTGTATGCGAGACTGTAGCAGCTGCTGGGCTCTCTCCTTTCGCACGACGTTCGTGAAGGTCTTTAGAAGCTGCTCCTTGAAGGTTCCTCAGTTCGTGATGTTAGCTTCCTTATTCTCAAACCATACTGGCGGGCTCTGGCATCAAGAGTTTTTTCCATCGTGGAGGCCTCTTCTATGAATTCCGCCACGGTTTTCAGTGGGTTCCGTACGAGGCCGGCAGGGAGTTGTTCTTTAACTCCTCGCATAAGCAGCTTGACCTTTTCTTCTTCTTTCATGTTCGAGTCGGCACGCCGGAAGAGAAGCTTCATTTCCTCAGTGTACACTGCAATGGTCTCGTTTGGGTGTTGTATGCGAGACTGTAGCAGCTGCTGGGCTCTCTCCTTTCTCACGACGTTTGTGAAAGTTTTGAGCGGCCGCTCCTTGAAGGTTTCCCAGTTCGCAAGGCTCGCTTCTTCATTCTGGAACCAGACTCTTGGTGGTCCGTCCAGGGCGAAGAAGACGTACCTAAATTTCATGGCATCGACCCAATTGTTAAAGACAGCCACTCGGTCGAACTGCTCCAGCCATTCTTCGGGGTCGGCGCCAGGCGAAGCGTCGAAGGTTGGTGGCACCCGGGGCTGCAGCAGAATGATTGGAGTGGTCGTCTGTGGCAAGCTCATGGTGGACGTTGCTGCTTGCTTTCGCTTCCGGGTAGGGTCCGGCAGAGTCCCGAACTTAGGTGCGTCGCCTAGCAGACGTCGGCTTGCGCTGTGGACTGGAGTCAGGTCCTCCGGTGAATGAATCAGAGGGCTGGCGTCTTGCTGGGGGTGTCCGGTACATAGAAGGCTTCCCAGCACCCCCACCAGACGCCCTGTTGTAGTGGCGGCACTCCAGCGGTCAGTAAGACACCAGAAAGACTTCCAAACGGAGCTCTTTATTTGGGCTGACTTGCGCCCGCAAAAGAACTGAATCACTCGGTTGCGGCGTGGAGAGAGGTTTATTTTTTTTTCTAAAGAAACAAAAATAAGAAGCAAAACAGATGAACTGAAGTCTGATCTTTCAAGCACATGCGCAGTGACGCAGCACTGAGCATGTCAGTAAGGCAGTAAGAAAGCCGACACTCGACCGCCACGCAGGACGATAAAGTATGTCGACCATTTGCGCAAGAACTCAGCCTCGCTCATTGACATAGCGTCCACGCATGCTTGTTCAAAGAGGCGCGTGCGGAGGCGCTCCAACGTTGGAAACATTGTTCTTTGCGGACGCCCATTTAAGGAAGCCGCTCCACGCTGACGCCACAAAACGAACATGCCGAAACACAGGAGCATATTTTTAAACACTTCGGGAGAACTAGTGCGCGCTTCCAGGCGGGTTAAAAACATCCGTGACACTAATATCCAAAAGGTGCGCGCAACTACACACTCAAACATTGCCTGCTGCAAAGTTTTAAGGAGACCGCACTGCGGGCCTCGGGCGGAGGGCGCCACGCCCCACGCCGCAAGGCGGTCTCTTGTGGGCAGGACCCGCCAGCCTCGCAGCCAGCCGAAGTCCCTGACATCTGCAGGAAGCGCAGCTGAGGTCAGTTGGCGCCAGCGTGCCCGTCTCGTTTTCTGGAGTTGTTCGCGGGTCAGCGCAGCGACCGTTAGTGCTTCACACATCCTGGAGGGCGGGGTTTCATCAACATCCAGATCGGGCACGCTGGCAGACAACGACGCCAGTGTGCGACGCACGTTAACGAAAAATGCCGGCGGCTGTTCGGCTGTAGGGCCAACCAAGTGTTGTGTAAAAAACACGTTACGCGCTGTACCCAGAAAGTATGTGAGGAGTGTTCTCCCGGGATAGTCTGGGTTGCGTACAAGATCTCGTATTCCTCGCAAGGCGAGCACATTGCACATAGTGCGGATACAAGGTACACCAAACCCACCCATGTACGATGGAAGGCGCATGAACATTCGTGACACAAGTTCGGTTTTGCCCGCCCAAACGAAAGAGCCACAGGTTGAGGTTAGCCTGCGAGCAAACGTGCGCTGTGGGTTTGCGACGCGGGCGACAAAAAAACATGCGGCTAGGATTGTAGCGCTCTCCAATTGAAAGGCGGAAAGTTGATGCCACCGAGAGGCGTTTCTCAGCGTTCGTGCGGAGGTTAGTCCAGGTTTCGCGGGCTACTTCTCCGCTGGCGAGGAATACTACTCCCAGGACTTTCACTCCCTGCACCCACTCCACCTCGCCCGCAAGGTTCGGTGTGAAGGTGCCAAACCTTAGTGCCTTGCTTTTTCCATGTTCAATAGGGCCCCCGATATCTCGCTGTAGTCGAGAAACAGCCGCGAAAAAGCGGCGTAGCTATCCTCGTCCTTGAGGAAAAGCGACACGTCATCGGCGTAGGCCGATACCTTGATTTGGCACTGGCCAGGCAGAGGGAAGCCGCGTATGGATGGGCTGTCGTTAATGCGCCGGATGAGTGGATCCAGTCATAACACGAAGAATGTTGCGGAGAGAGGGCATCCTTGCCTTATGCCTCGGGTGAGTGAGAAGGGAGCGCTCTGGTGGCCGTTTACGGAGAGACGAGCCTTCAGGTCTGCGTAAAGTAAGCGCACACTGCTGACAATTTGCGGAGGGAATCCGAAGGCTTCAAGGACTTCGAACAGATACGAGTGTTCCACCCGATCGAATGCTTTCGCCTGGTCAAGCGAAACAAAGCACCCGCTGAAGCCCGTCCTGCTGGCAAATGTGAACAGGTCTCTAGTGAGTGCCAGTGCATCAAACACAGAGCGGTTAGGCACGCTGCTGGTTTGAGCCCGGTGGATTAGGTGAGGTAGGATCGTCCGCATTCTTGTGTTCAGTAAAGATGTGACTATTTTGTAGTCTGCGTTTGAGAGGCTTATGGGTCGCCATGCTTGCGGGACGGAGGGGTCACCGCCCGCTTTCGTAATTAGTATGATGCGACATTCGCGGAAAGAGTTTGGACGTAACCCATCCGCGAGGAAGCCGTTGACTATCTTCAGGAGCGCTCCATGGATCACGTAAAAAAACTTTGAATAAAAACTTGTTGGAATGCCGTCTGGACCGGGGGCAGAGGCTGCATTCATACTCTGCAGGATGGCGTGCAGCTCTTGGCTTGTGGCTGGTGCGCAAAGGTTTTCATGCAACTCTACAGCTACTCGTGGCAAGTTTCAAAAAAAAAAAACTTTGTAGAAGCCCGTCATAACCATCTTGAAGATGTAGCCAACTGTCCGTTGAGAACAGGTTCGAAAAGTGGCTTGCGAAGATCGTGCAGATATCGGCCGTGGTTTTGCTTTGGGTGCCGTCTGGGAGCGTCACGAAAGGCACAGTAGCGGGAGCGAATTCCTCTGCCGTGCCTGCGCGTACGTGTCGTAGCACAGCCCGGTCTGATATCGGCCGCCCGAGCTGGTGTGCACGACTAGCTGCCCGTGATGACTGGCAGAGCAACACGTGGTAACGTGCTTTAAGTAGACTCATTTAATCGCTCATGGCAAAGGTTAAGGGTGCTCCCCTTTGCACTATACGGATGCGCTTCAGGGCGTCATTCAGTGCATGAGTTACCCGGCGTCTGCGGTCTTGACCGGCCGCCACCAGAGTTGCCTGCCAACGAGCCTTGAGTGTGTCCCATGAATCAGTCGCAACGAAGCTCTTGCACGATGCTGCCAACGCCGTACGCAGTGACGCCATGCTTTCCGGGTACGCCAGTAGGCTCGTGTCCATGCGCCACGTAACAGTACGTGGGGTGTCCTCACCAAAGTCGAGTCTGACTGACAAGGGGTGGTGATCGGAAATCACCGGCGTGCCTGCAGGGAACGCGAGAACTTCGCAGCTAACGACAAAAGAAGCGAGCTCAGGTGGAAAATAGAATTTGTCTATCCGACTCGCTGACTGTGCTCTCTCCCACGTCGCTCCAAAGGCATCCCCGTGAAGCTGCACCCACGCGTCAGACAAGCGGAACTGAGTCACGAGATCGCGGAGCGCGGGGGCACCGCAATAACGGCGACCGTGACCCTGTCCGCGGACGTCACGGTCGATGTTAAGTACACAATTGAAGTCACCGACGATGAAAGTGGGGTAGGGATCAAGGAGGAATGAGTCGAGGCGCTCAAAAAAATCAGAACTACTAGTCTGCCGTGCTGGCGCATATACAACCAACGCACGTACCCGCCGCTGGTTTAGTGTGAAGTCGACCGCAAGAGTGCGGCCGTCCAGCCCGAAAGTGCAATGAGCACCCGCGCGCACGCAGGAGTTTACAAAAACGACACCAACACCGCACATATGAAAATCAGTCAACGAAAAATAAGCAAAAACAGAAAACCGGGTGGTGAAATTCAGCACATCAAGTGAAGTACGGAAGTTGCATTCCTGTAAAAACAGGATGTCGACGGCCCTAGCCCTGGCAAAGTGCATCACCTCTCTCTGTCTGTCTACGGATTGAAATCCCCGAACATTCAGGGAGAGGAGATGCACAACCGCCATGACTGCCAAGAGCACCGACGGCATAACATACAACATAAAGAGCGCTGCCATGGGCGGCGCTTGACGAGCGCGGCACTTTTTTACTACAACGTTCGTTAACTGACCCTTCAGATTCCGATGATTGGGGGTGGGCACGTTTGAAGTCTGGTCGGGAAAAGTTCATATTCTCGGGGTCGCCGGCGCTTCTGGCCTCGCTCACCGGTTGCTGCGTGGTCTTGGCGACGCTCGCAGCTGAAGCCGATGCCGACGCCAGGGTCGCCAATGGGAGGGTGTGGCTGTCTGGTGACGGGAAGCGCGCGTCGTCCGCACCTCCAGGAGTCGTCGGTCCTGACAACTGGCCGCACGTCAAGTCGCCTGTCAGGCGAAGCGGCGTGACTTTGTCCGGTAAGACCACCAGGTCGCCCGACGCCGCGCTCGACTCGTCGCTGCTGCTCACGGTGTCGTAGTTGTCTGTGCCGGGTGGTGGCGGCAGGGGTTCCGCAAAAACAGCAGCGAACGGCTCCACCTCGTTTGAAGGCGTCCCCTCGCGCTGCTCCTTCACGGGCACCTCCGTCGCCGGGGCGGGCTCGGGCTCCCTCGGGCTGCTGGTCGTAAGGTCCACGTCGGCAACAGGCATCCGGAGGGTTGGTGTGCTCCGTGTTTCCGCGGCCAAGTTGTCTTTGCTCGGGGCTTTCCTCGAGGCGGCGGCCGCCGCATACGACCGTGGCCGCAGGCAGTCCGCTGTGGCGTGGCTTCCACCGCAGCGCCTGCAAGCCGCTCCGCATCCTGCCGTGTCGTGGCCGAACACCTCGCAGCGAGCGCACCGCGGCGTTCGACACGCCGCGCCGATGTGGCCGTCCTGCCCGCAGCGGGAACACACTTTCCGGACGCCTCGGTAGTCAAACATGACGCGGTGGCCCTGGACGGTCAAGAAGTTCGGCACCGCCTGCTTCATCTCGATCCGGACCACGCGCGTCCCGTAGCCGACGTGACGACGGCCCTTGAGGACGGGATGGGTGATGTCAAGCACCTTGCCGTAGGAGCTCAGTGCCGCTGCCAGCGCCGCATCTCCCACGTACAGCGGCCCACGAAAAGCCGTCACGTGGACCACGGCGGGACCCACGCAGGCTACTGGGACGGAAGTGCCGTTCACGTTGAAGGCGCCTTCCACTAGCATCTTCTCCGCCGCCGCAGCCGAGGCCAAGGCGACGCAGAACTTCATGCCTCCATGGTGTTGGAGGCTCTCTAGCCCTTTCGGCCGTCAACCGACTCGATGCCGTCGACGATGTCGTCAGCCGTCGCGTCGGAAGTAACTTGGAACTGGAAACAGTGCGCCTTTGGGGGCGGCGCCCGGAACACCGGAGGGGCAGCAGGTCCCGGGCCTCCCATAACGTCACGGGCGGCCGTCTGGGCTGCTGCTTGAAGGTCTCGAAGTTGCCCGAGCGCCGGCAAAGGCACGGCGCATGGGCTGGGAGGCTGGTTGCGGAACCTCGGGGTCGCAGTGGATCCGAGGCCCGCCTGCACTTGTCAAAACTTCTCAGCAAGCCAGCGCCGAAAAATCTTCGCTGGGTCTGGACGAGCTCGGGCGTAGAAAGAGAAGTTTATTTTTTTTTCTAATGTGAACAAAAATACAATGAAAAACTGCTGAACTCAATGCTCTGATCAGTCAAGCACATGCGCAGTGACGCAGCACTGAGCACGTCAGTAAGGCAGTAAGAAAGCCGGCACTCGACCGCCGCGCAGGACGGTGAAATGTGTCGACCATTTGCGCAAGAACTCATCCTCACTCATTGACAGTGCGTCCACGCATGCTTGCTCAAAGAAGCGCGTGCGGAGGCGCTGCAATTTTGGAAACATTGCTCTTTGCGGACGCCCATTTAAGGAAGCCGCTCCACGCTGCCGCCACAAAACGAACATGCCGACACACAAGAGCATGTTTGTAAACAGTTCGCGTGAACTAGTGCGCGCTTCGAGGCGGGTTAAAAACATCCGTGACACCAGTACCCAAAAGGTGCGCGCCACTACACAGTGGAACATAGCGTGCCGCAACGTTTCTAAAAGACCGCATTGCGGGCATCGGGCGGAGGGCGCCACGCCCCACGCCGCAAGGCGGTCTCTTGTGGGCAGGACCCGCCAGCCTCGCAGCCAGCCGAAGTCCCTGACATCTGCAGGAAGCGCAGCTGAAGTCAGTTGGCGCCAGCGTGCCAGTCTCGTTTTCTGGAGTTGTTCGCGTGTCAGCTCAGCTACCGTTAGTGCTTCACACATCCTGGAGGGCGGGGTTTCGTCAACATCCAGATCGGGCACGCTGGCAGACAATGACGCCAGTGTGCGACGCACGTTAACGAAAAATGCCGGCGGCTGCTCGGCTGGGGCCAACCACGTGTTGTGTAAAAAACACGTTACGCGCTGTACCCAGAAAGTATGTGAGGAGTGTTCTCCCGGGATAGTCTGGGTTGCGTACAAGATCTCGCACTCCTTGCAAGGCGAGCACATTGCACATGGTGCGGATACAAGGTATACAAAACCCACCCATGTACGATGGAAGGCGCATGAACATTCGTGACACAAGTTCGGTTTTGCCCGCCCAAACGAAAGAGCCACAGGCCGAGGTTAGCCTGCGAGCAAACGTGCGCGGTGGGTTTGCGATGCGGGCGACAAAAAAACATGCGGCTAGGATTGTGGACTTAACTAAATAGCAGCGCTCTGCCATTGAAAGGCGGAAAGTTGACGCCACCGAGAGGCGTTTCTCAGCGTTCGTGCGGAGGTTAGTCCAGGTTTTGCGGGCTACTTCTCCGCTGGCGAGGAATACTACTCCCAGGACTTTCACTCCCTGCACCCACTCCACCTCGCCCGCAAGGTTCGGTGCGAAGGTGCCAAACCTTAGTGCCTTGCTTTTTCACCTGTTCAATAGGGCCCCTGATATCTCGCTGTACTCGAGAAACAGCTGCGAAAAAGCGGCGTAGCTATCCTCGTCCTTGAGGAAAAGCGACACGTCGTCGGCGTAGGCCGAAACTTTGATTTGGCCCTGGCCAGGCAGAGGGAAGCCGCGTATAGATGGACTGTCGTTAATGCGCCGGATGAGTGGATCCAGGCATAACATGAAGAATGTTGGGGAGAGAGGGCATCCTTGCCTTATGCCCCGGGTGACTGAGAAGGCAGCGCTCTGGTGGCCGTTTACGGAGAGATGAGCGTTCAGGTCTTCGTAAAGTAGGCGCAGCCTGCTGACAATTTGCTGCGGGAATCCGAAGGCTTCGAGGACCCCGAACAAATACGAGTGGTCCACCCGATCGAATGCTTTCGCCTGATCGAGCGAAACAAAACACCCGGTGAAGCCCGTCCTGCTGGCAAATGTGAACAGGTTTCTTGTGAGTGCCAATGCAGAAAACACGGAGCGGTCAGGCACGCTGCTGGTTTGAGCCCGGTGGATTAGGTGAGGCAGGATCGTCCGCATTCTTCTATTTAGTAAAGATGCGACTATTTTGTAGTCTGCGTTTAAGAGGCTTATGGGCCGCCATGCTTGCGGGTCGGAGGGGTCACCGCCCGCTTTCGGAATGAGTATGATGTGACATTCGCGGAAAGAGTTCGGACGCAACCCATCCGCGAAAAAGCCGTTGACCATTTTCAGCAGTGCTCGTTGGATCTGGTAAAAAAACGTTGAATAAAAACTTGTTGGAATGCCGTCTGGACCGGGGGCAGAGGCTGCATTCACACTCTGCAGGATGGCGTGCAGCTCTTGGCTTGTGGCTGGTGCGCAAAGGTTTTCATGCAGCTCTTCAGCTACTCGTGGCAAGTTTCCAAAAAAGCTTTGTAGAAGCCCGTCATAACCATCTTGAAGATTTAGCCAACTGTCCGTAGAGAACAGGTTCGAGAAGTGACTGGCAAAGATCGTGCAGTTATCGGACGCGGTTTTGCTTTGGGTGCCGTCTGGGAGTGTCACGAAAGGCACAGTAGCGGGAGCGAATTCCTCTGCCGTGCCTGCGCGTAAGTGTCGTAGCACAGCCGGGTCTGATATAGGCCGCCCGAGCTGGTGCGCGCGACTAGCTGCCCGTGATGACTGGCAGAGCAACACGTGGTAACGTGCTTTAAGTAGGCTCAGGTAATCGCTCATGGCAAAGGTTAAGGGTGCTCCCCTTTCCACTATACGGATGCGCTTGAGGGTGTCATTCAGTGCATGAGTTACACGGCGTCTGCGGTCTTGACCGGCTGCCACCAGAGTTGCCTGCCAACGACCCTTGAGTATGTCCCATGAATCAGTCGCAACGAAGCTCTTGCACGATGCGGCCAACGCCGTACGCAGTGACGCCATGCTTTCCGGGTCTGCCAGTAGGCTCGTGTCCATGCTACACGTAACAGTACGTGAGAGCAGTACAGCAGACGCCAAAATTTAGAAATACTTGGGCTGCCCCATCATGAAAATGAAAACCTACTGGAAAAGCTTAATGTCTTGGCCACTGATCTCGAACTTCCGCTGCTTTCCGAGGCAGATGTTGAGGCTGTTCATCGATTGCCCTCACGGTCTATCAAGGAGAGCACTAACAACGCGAGTGCTAGTAGTGACAGTGAGGTCGGGGAGAGTTTTAAGAAGGTTACACCTGTTCTTGTACGCTTCCTATCCCGTTCAACCAGAGACGCATGGCTCGCAAAAAAGGGACAGCTAAAGGAAGCGAAATCTAAAATCTTCTTCAATGAAAACCTGACAGCACAGAACAAGGCGCTCTTTTGGAAAATGAAAAAAACGGCCAAGGAAAAAGAGTATGAGTTTGCCTGGTTGAAGAATGGAAAAATGTTTGTTCGTCGTGGCCCCCGCAGCCGAGTTATCAGGATTAGGACGACTAACGATCTGGATAAGATACGTTGAGTAACAGGCCGTATGCACACCACGGTAACTGATAGCAGCACCCTTGAAAATGACAGCCTCGTTCGCATATTCTTATCATGATGCTGATTCGTTTAAACATTCCAAGCCTCTACGAGAAAAAAATCAACTTTCCTTATTCCATCTCAATGCGCAAAGCCTTCGGAATAAACAGGATTCTGTAGAAACCCTCCTAAATGCACTAGACCATAAATTTGAATTTTTAGCTTTCACTGAAACTTGGTTTACCAATGATTATGATGTCATACAATTTCCAGGATACAAATGCGCATCAGTTTCACGGAGTAATAAGAGAGGGGGAGGTGTGGCCATTTATGTAATGAACCACCTAAACTATGTCACCATTGAAGATTTCTGTGTCATAGATCAGCACTTTGAGTGTGTCATGTTAAAATGTGTTGGTACCATATTTGCCGTTATATACAGGCCGCCTTCTGGATCACAGGCAATGTTTTTAGTATTTCTTGAAAATATGTTAGAACAGTGCATGCAGTTTAAGTCGCCTGTAGTTATTTGTGGTGATTTCAATATCGATCTCTTATTGCCTGAATCTGATCAGCAAAGGATGCTCGATATTTTTTTCTCGTTTGGTTGTGAAAATGTGATACATATGCCAACTAGAGTGACTGATATGTGCCGTACTTTACTAGATGTGTGCTTCACAAGCTACAAAAAGGATGATGTGCAAGCAGGTGTACTGATAGCTGATGTTAGTGACCATTTGCCGATTTTCCTGTCATTTAAACCATACTTTACAACACAGAGTCATTCCAAAATCAGTGCACCGATTACATATAGAATCATTAATGAAGCAAAGACCACAATATTTAGAAACTTAGTAGCAGAAACAAGTTGGGCAGAGGTTTTTCAACTATCTGACCCCGTTACAGCATATGACGTCTTTATTAAAAAAGTTACCGAGCTTTATAATCAAGCCTTTCCTACAGTGCAATTCAAAAAGTGCAAAAAAGCCAGAAAACCATGGATAAATGCTGAACTTCTGAAAAGAATTAGAAATCGTGACAGACTATTTGCCTCTTTTATCAGAACGAAAAATATAGACAGTTTGATTGAGTATAAACGAATTCGTAACAAGTTAAGCTCTGATATTAAAAAAGCCAGGACCAGTTATTACGAACATAAGTTTACTGATATCTGCAACAACCCTAAACAGGTATGGAATACCGTAAACAAGCTAATGTCCAAAAATGAAAGAGACGGCATCTCTGAACTTGTTATAAATGGTGTGCCTTACACAGGGGCGTCGCTTGCTGACAAACTTAATGAGCATTTTCTCATATCAGGGGCTTCAAGTAAATCTCAGGCAAGTAACTGTGATTTTACATCGTATCTCACATCCAACATCGAAAGCTCAATTTTCATGTTTCCAACTACAGAATTGGAAATCTGCACAGTAATCAAAAACTTAAAAAGTAGCAGTGCATGTGGTGCTGATGATATTAAAGTTCAACCTATAAAATCCGTTAGTCACATGATTAGTGAGCCACTTACGCATATATGCAACGTTATTTTGAGTAGCGGAATATTTCCAGACAAACTAAAAATTGCAAAAGTCTCCGTCATACACAAGGGAGGCGATAGAAATGATATAAATAACTATAGGCCAATTTCGGTACTACCAGTCCTCTCGAAAGTAATTGAACAGGTTATAAACATCAGACTACTAAACTTCTGCAAGCGAAACGATATCATCGCAGAACAGCAATATGGATTTCAGAAAGAGAAATCTACTGAAATGGCGCTAATAAAAATTAAGGATAAGATAATAGACAATTTTGAGCAGAAAATATATACAATAGGTGTTTTTCTTGACTTTAGGAAAGCATTCGATTCTATCAAGCACCCGATATTGTTATACAAGTTATATAAATATGGCATTAGAGGAACGGCTCTCACATTAATAAAGAATTACCTCTCAAATCGTCAACAGTACACGAACATTCCGAATGCAAAGTCCAGCTTAGGTCTGATACATTATGGAGTTCCGCAAGGATCAATCCTTGGGCCGCTGTTATTTCTTCTTTATATAAATGATGTAATTAACGTGCCCTCTACACCAGAAATAGTACTGTACGCTGACGATACCAATGTATTCTTCTGCGGACAAGATCTGGAAGCCCTCCAAGTAGAAACCAATATATGGCTGCAAAACTTATCCACATGGCTCCGCACTAACGAACTGCAGTTAAACACTAAAAAAACTAAGTACATTATATTCCGCGCACGTAACAAGTGCATTAAACAAGAAATACTGATTCAATTTTGTGATGAATCTATTGAACGTGCAATATCTCATAAATTTCTTGGCGTCATATTTCACGAACATCTCGACTGGTCCCCTCACATTGAAAAAGTTCGCACAGGTATCTCTAGGTCCATTGGTATCATGTATAAATTAAAGGACCTTTTGCCTATGTGGCTAAAGAAACAACTATACTACACACTGGTACATTCGCGTTTCCACTATTGTCTTCTTGTTTGGGGCACAGCACCTAAAACAAGCATAGAAAACATATACTTATTACAAAAGAAATTTCTGCGACTAATGGATAATGCACCATACCTTAGCCACACTGCCCCATTGTTTAGGAAACACCAATTGCTTACACTGTGGAATGTTATAAACAAAAAGATAGCGTTAGCCACTTACCAACAAATGCATTCTGATCCTGCCGCCTTTTGTCATAAGTATCTCACGAAACCACACAGCTACAACATACGGCACATAAGTTATAATAAGGAAAAAATACGTACTAACTACGGCGCCCAGAAACTTAGCTACAGAATTTCCAGTTTTTTAAACGATCACCATCCTGCTGTAAACATTATTCAAGAAAGCAAATCATTGAAAGCTTTCAAAAATTGCATCACCATGTATCTGTTGTCACTCCAGGCATAACCACTTCTTTTTTTCTTTTTTATTCTGTTGTCTCTCATAGTACTTCTCCAACTGTAGATAAATGTTTAAGATGAAATTACTTCAGTTCACTGTTAACCAATACTTTCTGTATTTCCATTTCGTTTTTATGTCTATTTTACTCGCTGAATGTCTTGTGCTCTCGAATGGGAGCAAGAAGGGCGTGGACTCTTCGTCAGGCATCCTTTTGCCTTTTAGTCTGCGCCCTAGGCAACTGTACCATTGAGTTGTCTAAATAAACACTTTGACTTTGAGGTGTCCTCACCAAAGTCGAGCCTGACTGACAAGGGGTGGTGCTCGGAAATCACCGGCGTGCCTGCAGGGAACGCGAGAACTTCGCAGCGAACGACAAAAGAAGCGAGCTCTGGTGGAAAATAGAATTTGTCTATCCGACTTGCTGACTGTGCTCTCTCCCACGTCGCTCCAAAGGCATCCCCGTGAAGCTGCACCCACGCGTCAGACAAGCGGAACTGAGTCACGAGATCGCGGAGCGCGGGGGCACCGCAATAACGGCGACCGTGACCCTGTCGGCGGACGTCACGGTCGATGTTAAGTAGACAATTGAAGTCACCGACGATGAAAGTGGGGTAGGGATCAAGGAGGAATGAGTCGAGGCGCTCAAAAAAATCAGAACTACTAGTCTGCCGTGCTGGCGCATATACCACCAACTCACGTACCCGCCGCTGGCTTAGTGTGAAGTCGACCGCAAGAGTGCGGCCGTCCAGCCCGAAAGTGCAATGAGCACCCGCGCGCAGGCAGGGGTTTACAAAAACGACACCAACACCGCACATATGAAAATCAGTCAACGAAAAATAAGCAAAAACAGAAAACCGGGTGGTGAAATTCAGCACATCAAGTGAAGTACGGAAGTTCCATTCCTGTAAAAACAGGATGTCGATGCCCCTAGCCCTGGCAAAGTGCATCACCTCTCTCTGTCTGTCTACGGATTGAAATCCCCGAACATTCAAGGAGAGGAGATGCACAACCGCCATGACTGCCAAGAGCACCGACGGTATAACATACAACCTAAAGAGCGCTGCCATGGGCGGCGCTTGACGCGCGCGGCACTTTTTTACTACAACGTTCTTTAACTGTCCCTTCAGATTCCGAGAAGAGACCGCCAGGGGGCCAACGGGAGCGGACGCTCGCCGAATGGGCTCCGTGTTTTACACGGTTTTTGAGAAAGTTTTGCCGCTTACATCGCACTCCAGCCCCACGAGACTTACAGAAGATTGTTCCGCATCGTTGGACACCGTATTTGTCCCCTTCACCATCATTTCGGCAAGTTCGAGACCCAACGTGGCCGGCGGCCGGCGGCCGCGTTCAGCCGAACGCCGCAGCAACAGCGGCGGCTTGGCTCGCATCTGCCACATCTCTCGCCATGGAGTACACCGTGCAAGGTGAGCCCATTTCACCGCACGAGGTTCAAACTCCCGACTGGAAGCATGTCCTCGCCGTGCGAGATCGACATTCTCGAAAAGAAAATGAAGCCCACATAGCGCATTCAACTCAAGCAGCCAACGCAGAGACGCCAACATCCCAAACCGGAGACGCGGCATGTGGTTCAGCTAAAAAACAAGACAAATTGCCTCCCGCTTCACCTCGCTACAAAAATTCACGGCCTTTACCTCCCTTGCCGCGCGACGACTACAAGATTGTCTTTAGGCCAACGGGCGGCGGTTTTGATGTCACAGCGTTCTCAGAGCGTGAGCTTCGAGCAGCCATACTGAACGGCAGCGCGGTACCAGTCGCGGCTGCTGAAGAGGACCTAGTGCGCAATAACCCAGTCAAAAACATTCTCACAATGGCGACACCCAGCAAGGAACACGCTCTTCAGTACGTCAAACTAAAATCCATCACTGTGCAAGGACTCAAGGTGGCAGTGTCGGCCTACATTGCCCCCCCTGACACTGCAATCCAGGGAATCATATACAAGGCCTACGGGAATGAGTCTCCAACGGAAATCTTTGAAGAACTGAGAAGAGCAAATCCACTCCTTCCCATAGTGCAGGCACGTTCTCTAGGAAAGACGTCAACATCCCTTCTAATCCACTTCGCGGCGGAGAGGCTGCCCCAATCCAACAGGTACTTCGGAGTCCTGCATGCGGTTTACCCCTTCCGTCCGAAAGTAGAATCATGCACGAACTGTCGCACAGTTGGACACAGGCGTGACGTGTGCCCAATGCCAGTACAAGATCACTGTCAATGGTGCGGTGTTCAGCATCCATCAGAGCAAGTCTGCACCCCAGTCTGCATCATATGTGGAGGCGACCACAGAACGGGAGACGCAAGATGCAGGCATCGTTTCGAACGCACGACCAAAAAAGCATCGGGATCCTCGTGGGCCAAGGACCGACCTTCAAGACCAAGCTCCAAGGGCAGCGACTCGACCACACGCTCCAGGTCCGACTCATTCCCCAGGCTGAAGGGTTCCAGATCCTCCAGCAAAAGTCCAACAAGAAGCGGAGACTCCAGCGCCTCGTCCAGGGCCGGAACATCCAAACAGGTGAGCTGGGTGGACAGGGCCTCCCATCTTTCGCATGATCGATCAGAGTCTCAAAAATCCCAAGAGCAAAAAATCATACAGAACCTAATGGAAGAGAATCGAATCCTTAAACAGCAGATGGCGCAGATTCTCGCTCGATTAAATACCCTTACGAGTCCCACCGCCCCCTCCACAACCCACAATTCACCTCCTCCTAAGACAGACGAATCCAACCCTACAGATAACTCTCAGCAATTGGAGCAAACCTCTTTTCACCAGTCAGACCTCACTCCTCGTAAAAAACGTCCGCTGGTTGATGAGGGAACGCAAGTAGTAACAATACAACAACTTCGGGAGATCGAGGAAAAAGCCAACAACACTGAAAAAAAAGTCGAGGTGGGCTTCACTCAGATCGCTGAACGATTTACTCACCTGGAGCAAGTACTTGATGATATTGTTAAGAAACTTAGCAGCCCGCCGTCTAACCCTTCCTCCCAACCAGCATAGAAATGGCTACCTCTTCCACGCCAACCCCCCGTCAAAATCCTTCCCTCCATATTTGGCAATGGAACTGCAGAGGCCTTAAAAAGAAAAAAGATAATCTTCTTCTTCATATTCAGCAAGCCTCTCAAATCCCAGACATTATAGCAATCCAGGAACCTAACAATACGTATAAGTTACCAGGCTATCAAGCTATCCACCCCTCTGATGCATCACACCAATGTGTCACTACATTCGTGCATCGCAATATCACCTACATCATTCATGACATGACAGACGTGCTCCATGACTGCCAGTACATTGAAATCCTCCCCCGCAAATCAGGTCAACCTACATACTTTGTCCTGAATATCTACAGCCACCCGAAGGATAAACATTCACAGCTTCTCAGGGCCTTACGAAAAGCCCTTTCTGTTGCGGCGCACTCACCACTAATTGTTGTCGGGGATTTTAACGCCTCGCACACGGACTGGGGATATAAATATACTCAACCCAAAGGGAAACATCTCTGGGAATTCATCCACCAAAATCACATGACTCTCTATACAGATCCCAATCAGGCAACTAGAATAGGCAACAGTGTAAGCAGAAATACCTGCCCAGACCTCACCCTTGGAAAACATCTAAAGCATGTTACTTGGACAAATACAGGCCAAAACCTCGGAAGTGATCACTTTATTCTTTCACTCACGTGTTACGCAAAAAACCTCACCCTGCCAGTCAAGATTAAACGCATAGTGGACTGGGACCTTTTCAGGAAAAGGCGAGAGTCCACTGCCACTCAAAAAATAGAGGACTACTCCTCTTGGGTTACCCAATTAAACAAAGAAATTGAAGCTTCTACCAAGGAAGCAGCAACTACTCAGGAGTCGAATCAAGTAGATAGCCGACTACAACATCTGTGGCAAGCCTATCAAGGGGTGGAAAAGCGATGGTTGCGGCAAAAACATAATCGCAAACTTAAACGTACCTTGGCCAAAATTCTAGAGCAAATTACGGAACACGCTGCCTGGTTAACCACTCAGCAATGGTCTCAGATATGTAATAGACTGGACGGCAATCTCAAATTTAAGAACACATGGCATTTCCTCAGATTTCTATTAGACCCCAGCTCACCTAGATCAGAGACCTCCAAAGCAATTATACGCTTAGTTCATTCCGCACAACAACAAGGTCAGGACATTATTCAAATCCTTAGAGATAAATACTTCCCAGACACCCCTCAACTAACCCCTGTACAATATGAGGGATCTTGTAACTCTCAACTCGATGCCCCTATAGCCGAGGCAGAGGTTTGGGCAGCTTTACAGCAGCTCAGGACCACTTCAGCACCAGGTGCAGATCAAGTCACCAATAAGGCTCTGAGAAATCTAGATGGCAAAACTGTCGCGGCCTTCACAGAATTTATGAATCAGCATTGGGAAGCTGGCACGCTCCCAGAACAGTGGAAGCATGCCAGAATTACCTTTATACCTAAACCAGGCAAACCGCTAGACCTGCAAAATCTTCGGCCCATATCTCTAACATCATGTGCGGGCAAGCTCATGGAGCATGTTGTCCTAAACCGTCTCATCCGACACATGGAAGAGAACAACATCTACCCCCATACCATGTTCGGTTTCAGATCCCACCTTTCAACACAGGATGTCATGCTACAGATCAAGGAAGACATACTTGATCCTTCGATTCCTCACCTCACCAAAGCACTTCTCGCTTTAGATTTAACCAAAGCATTCGATAATGTGCAACATTCAGCCATTTTACAAGCTTTGAGCTCCCTGCACGTGGGAGAACGCACCTATGCATATGTGAGAGCTTTCCTTACGGGCAGGACCGCGGAGTTCCAAATCGGATCAGTCACATCTCCTACCTTCCCACTAGGCAGCCGTGGTACGCCACAAGGTGCAGTTCTCTCACCATTTTTGTTCAACATCACGCTCATCCCTCTTGCTCAAATCTTGTCTAAAATTCCCCACCTCTATCACTCCATCTATGCGGATGATATCACCGTCTGGACGAGCGCAGGAAACTGCGGTGAAATAGAGGAAACATTACAAAATGCAACAAACGCGGTCCAACAATATGCACAAAGTATAGGCCTGGCATGTTCCCCTGCCAAATCAGAACTCCTTCTAATCAGACCCCGATACCCGGATCCTGATCCGCCACAAATTGTTATCAAACTTGAAGACATTCCAATTCCAATTAAACCCGTCATTAGGGTTTTGGGTATGCTCATCACGAATGACGGCTTCAACACGACCACCATTAAATCACTCCGCCACACTGTACAGAATACGACTGCGATCATTCGTAGAATTAATAATAAACACCGAGGCATGAGGGAGGCAGACACGCGACGTCTCGTTCAAGCCTTCTGTATCAGCAAACTCATTTATACTCTCCCCTATCTGTATCTCACTCAGACAGAGCAGGAGCAGATAGATAGAATGATCAGGGGTATATATAAGGCTGCCCTTCACCTCCCGAATTCAACCCCCACCAGCAAATTCCTCAAACTAGGCGTGCATAACACCCTGGCAGAACTAATTGAAGCCCACCTCACGGGGCAATACTATCGCCTATCTCGAACACCTACCGGACAGAATCTTCTGAAAAGACTCAAAATCACCCTCGACGACCAAATTTCGGATCAGCATAACATTTCTCTAGACCTTGCAAAAAATCTTTATATTCCACCTCTGCCTAGAAACACTCATCCTGAGCATGACAAAGATCGTCGCACAGCTCGGGCAACAGCCCTACATAAGCACTACGCTAGGGATCGAGCAGTCACATACGTAGATGCTGCAGAATATTCTACCACCTCAGCCTATGCAATCACGGTACTTAACTGCAATCATAATACTTGCTCATCCCTTACTCTCAATCGCGTTCAACATCCCGTCGAGGCTGAAGAAGCAGCTATAGCCCTGGCCATTACTCAAACAAATGCCAAATACATATTCTCGGATTCTAAATCAGCCATACGAAATTTCGCCAAACAACGGGTTCACACGCCAGCACATCGCATTCTGAACAGTGTTGTACCACCGAGTCGGCTCATCACACTCATCTGGGTTCCTGCGCATTGCGGACACCCGGGGAATACGGCTGCACACAATCACGCCCGAGGACTCGTCAACCGGGCGGTGGACGGCCTCCCCTCCTTCCGCAGTGCTAGGGAACGCATGATGACGTACCATGAAGTCACGCTTCACTACCGGGGTTCCCGACTAGTTTACTCCCCTCCCCATAAATCGCTAAATAAGGCCGAGCAAGTCGTTTGGCGACGGATTCAGACAGACACTTTTCCGAACCCTTACCTGTATTCCCTCATGCACCCAGGGGACTACCATCCGTCCTGCAAATTATGCCAACACCCTAAGGCGGATGTTCATCACATACTTAGGGCTTGCCCTAATGCTCCAACTCCCCCTTTTCTGAGACTCGACGACCAGGAGAGATGGGAGGCCGTGCTGCACAGCTCACAGCCGGAGGTTCAGCTCCGAATGGTGACCTGGGCCACAGAGGTCGCCAGGGCCCATGGGCTCCTGGCCACCTAGCGCGACCGCGAGGGCCCACCTGTTCCTGCAAACCCCTTATCCTTATCCCCACCCTCACTGGCTTCCTTTTAAGGGTTGCTTAATAAAAGTTTTTCCTCCTCCTTCAGATTCCGATGATTGGGGGTGGCCACGTTTGAAGTCTGGTCGGGAAAAGTCCATGTTTTCGGGGTCGTCGGCGCTTGTGGCCTCGCTCACCGGTTGCTGCGTGGTCTTGGCGACGCTCGCAGCTGAAGCCGATGGCGACGCCAGGGTCGCCGATGGGAGGGTGTGGCTGGCTGGTGACGGGAAGCGCGCGTCGTCCGCACCTCCAGGAGTCGTCGGTCCTGACACCTGGCCGCACGTCAAGTCGCCTGTCAGGCGAAGCGGCGTGACTTTGTCCGGTACGTCCACCAGGTCGCCCGACGCCACGCTCGACTCATCGCCGCTGCTGCTCTCGGTGTTGAAGGAAGCTGTGCGGGGTAGCGGCGGCAAGGGTTCCGCGAAAACAGCACCGAACGGCTCCACCTCGTTTGAAGGCGTCCCCTCGAGCTGCTCCTTCACGGGCACCTCCGTCGCGGGGGTGGGCTCGGGCTCCCTCGGGCTGCTGGTCGTAGGGTCCGCGGCGGCAACAGGCGTCCGGACGGTTGGTGTGCTCCGTGTTTCTGCGACCACGTTGTCCTTGCTGGGTTCCGTTCTCGAGGCGGCGGCCGCCGCATAGGACCATGGTCGGAGGCAGTCCGCTGTGGCGTGGCTTCCACCGCAGCGCCTGCAAGCCGCTCCGCATCCGGCCGTGTCGTGGCCGAACACCTCGCAGCGAGCGCACCGCGGCGTTCGACACGCCGCGCCCATGTGGCCGTCCTACCCGCAGCGAGAACACACCTTCCGGACGCCTCGGTAGTTAAACATGACGCGGTGGCCCTGGACGGTCAAGAAGTTCGGCACCGCCTGCTTCATCTCGATCCGGACCACGCGCGTCCCGTAGCCGACGTGACGACGGCCCTTGAGGACGGGATGGGTGATGTCAAGCACCTTGCCGTAGGAGCTCAGTGCCGCTGCCAGCGCCGCGTCTCCCACAAACAGTGGCACACGAAAAGCCGTCACGTGGACCACGGCAGGACCCACGCAGGCTACTGGGACGGAAGTGCCGTTCACGTTGAAGGCGCCTTCCACGAGCATCTTCTCCGCCGCCGCAGCCGAGGCCATGGCGACGCAGAACTTCATGCCTCCATGGTGCTGGAGGCTCTCTAGCCCTTTCGGGCCGACAACCAACTCGATGCCGTCGACGATGTCGTCAGCTGTCGCGTCGGAAGTAACTGTGAACGAAAAACAATGCGCCTTTGGGGGCGGCGCACGGAACACCGGAGGGGCAGCAGGTCCCGGGCCTCCCATGACGTCACGGGTGGCCGGCTGGGCTGCTGCTGGCACGACCTTCACGCAGTTTGCCCGAGCACCGGCAAAGGCACGGCGCCTGGGCAGGGAGGCTGGTTGCGGTACCTCCGGGTCGCAGTGGATCCGGGGCCCGCCTGCACTTATCGTTGAAACTTCTCAGGAAGCCAGCGCCGAAAAAACTTCGCTGGTTCTGGACGAGCTCGGGCGTAGAAAGAGAAGTTTATTTTTTCGAATGTCAACAAAAGTACAAAACAAAACGGCTGAACTCAAAGGTCTGATGTCACATGCACATGCGCAGTGCCGCTGCACTCAGCACGTCAGTAGGGCAATAAGAAAGCCGATACTCGACCGCCGCGCAGGACGATGAAGTATGTCGACCACTTGCGCAAAAACTCCGCCTCGCTCATTGACAGTGCGTCCACGCATGCTTGCTCAAAGAGGCGCGTGCGGAGGCGCTGCAACATCGGGAACATTGCTCTTTGCGGACGCCCATTAAAGGAAGCCGCTCCACGCTGCCGCCACATAACGAACATGCCGACACACAAGAGCATATTTGTCAACAGTTCGCGTGAACTAGTGCGCGCTTCGAGGCAGGGTTAAAAACATGCGTGACACCAGTATCCAAAAGGTGCGTGCAACTACACACTCAAACATAGCGTGCCGCAATGTTTCTAAGAGACCGCATTGCGGGCATCGGGCGGAGGGCGCCACGCCCCAAGCCGCAAGGCGGTCTCTAGTGGGCAGGACCCGCCAGCCTCGCAACCAGCCGAAGTCCCTGATATCTGCAGCAAACGTGCTCGTCAGTCGTCGAACTACGAATGACTGCCGCTCGCGGCATCGCTCAATTTAAAGCCGGTAAGGAAACTTCCATATAACAGGTCAAGATCATCTACAGTAATCTGGAAAAACCTAGATGCAGCCTTCCATGGCTGCGATCAATAGAAATTAGTCTGGTCGCTTCTCGCCTCACGAACAAAAGTGATAACCCTTTCCTGCAGCCTTGAGCCTGAACGAACAAACACTGCAATGATACGTGGCAATATATTCAGTAGCTTTTACTCCGGAGCTATATTACTCAGTTAAAGATATATACATATGTATTATTTCTGCTGATAAATGGAGTGTGAATTGTATTTTTTTAAAAAGTCTTGGTTCATCATCATTTATTATCATCATTTATTTTACCCTTAAAGATTACATAAGGGGGGGGGACAAAGCAAATGCAACGGAGAATAATACGTTAATACAACAAAACATAATGCAATACAATAAAATGAAAAACGATACATCACAATACAACGTTGGTCAATAATGAAGGGCGCAAGGCTGAATTAGGCGGTAAAAACAACAACAACAACAAGAAAAAGAATAAGTGTAACTGGGTGAAGTTAGAATAAGTGTAACTGGGTGAACGAACGTCTCATGTTTTGTATTCCTTCTTTTCATGCAGGTTCCGAGGAGCTTTGAGGCCTGTACTGTAAATAAACTGTAAATAAGTAGTCATTGTTATATGCCTCAGTTAATTACAGTTATGCTTGCGACATTGTAGGAGCACGTGTGCACTGCTGTGGCAGCATATCTGAATGAAAGGACAAAACTGCTAGAGAGATTGTTCATTGAAGTGATAACAGAACACTGCAGAGGACGCTATAATGCATGGCACCACGACGCACAACGCCACGACACACAACGCAACGACACACAACGCCAGTACACAACGCCACTACACACAACGCCACTACACACAACGCCACTACACACAACGCCACTACAGAAAACATGGTCCCATTTTGCGACAGGCTTGTTTTATGTTGTATTTTTCGATAGGGTGGCGCGAACGAACGGACACTACAATGATGCGTGGCAATATATTTGGTTTTATTAACATTGAGTGGTAGTTGGTTGGCTGCAGCCACTGTGACAAATTCGTCAGCCATATATTTATAGTACCAACTGCAGTTGATAAGTTAGGTGCAGAAAAGAAAACGCTGGTGTCGTCTTCAAAGAGAATGATTTCTGGCGTGTCTGGTATTGATAAAATGTCGTTAACATAGACAAGGAATAACATAGGACCCAGAATGGAGCCTTGCGGTACACCATATGTTATGTTTCTTAGTTCAGATTTAACGTTGTTGACAACGTCATCTTGTATTTAAAGCACGCGATGTCATATTTTTCAGATGCTTCAAATGAATAGGAATGATTGGCATCGTAAAGACAACCTTAGCTTGCTCTGCGCCATTTGAAAGCATGCTATGTTCTTTATCTTTTTAGTCCTTTCAATTTCCGTGCCTACCTTTTGTATCCCGTCTTATAGTGCGTTGCACCTCTCTCCCTTTGTTTTAGTTCTTGAGAAGCCTGTGCGCGACGGGAGAGGAATGCGTCGAGGAACTTCACTCATGGGACTTCAAGGTGAGTAGGTTAGAAGCAAATTGCATTCATGAGCATAGAAGCAAACTTTTCAGGATGATATGAGAGAAGCCAACAGCCACAGAAAATTAGTAGCACAGGGGATTTTTGTTTATTAATTTTTTGGTGGTGTTGATCAAGTAAGAATATTACTGAATATGTTGTCGCTTAAAGATAAATGATTAGAAAAACAGAAGAAAAAACAACCACATGCCGCCGGGGGGATCCGAACCCACGACCTCCGAATTACGCGTCCGGTGCTCTACCTCTGAGCTACGGCGACGGCTGTCAAACCTTCTGCTTTCGGGGTATTGATGTTTACAAATAACCTAACCTTGAGAGTGTTCATCAGCGCCACCCACGTTCGTAAGCGGCGGACGTGGAACGTCCTGAGTTACCGCTGGTGTGACGTAGAACGCCATCTTACGGCGAAGGTGGAAGCTGTGTGAGAACCCTCTTATGCTTCCTATGGTGTCAAGGCTGCCAGAACCGAGGCCCTCGTTAAGCAATTAAGCAAACAAGGGAAAGGGAATGAGGGGCTCGTTTATAATTATGAGAGAAGCCAACAGCCACAGAAACCTAGTAGCACAGCGGATTTTTTTTATTAATTTTTCAGGATGATGTCAGTTACCTGCGCAGATAGGGAATATCTCAAAAAGTATCATGGTTTTAAACGTGCAACTTAAACGGCATGTGATGTATCTGTGTGTATATATATATATATATAAGGGACAACAAAATCTTCAAGGGAACTGATTAAAAATATAAGAAGTTGGGGAAGTCACATTGAAAAACTTTACAGATTAATGCAACGTTTCGACCAGGAACTGGTCTTTTTCAAGTCCCTGGTCGAAACATTGAATAAATCTGTTAAGTTTCACAATGTGACTTCCCCAACTTCTTATATATATAATATATATATATATATATATATATATATATATATATATATATATATATATATATCATTGTAGTGTTTGTTTGTTCACGCTTAAGGCTGCAGGAAAGGGTCGTTATCACTTTTGTTCGTGACGCGAGAAGCCACCAGACTAATCTCGTTTGATCGCAGCCATAAAAGGCTGCATCTAAGTTTTTTCAGATTACTGTAGATGATCTTGACCTGTTATCTGGAAGTTTCCTTGCCGGCTTTAAATTGAGCAATGCCGCGAGCGGCAGTCATTCGTAGTTCGCCGACTGACGAGCACGTTTGTTGCTTACGCCGCCGCCAAGTGATTCAGTTCTTTTGCGGGCGCAAGTCAGCCCAAATAAAGAGCTCCGTTCGCACGTTTTGTTGCTGTCTTCCTGACTGCTGGTTTTCCATCACTACAACGTAACATCTGGGGGAGGTGCTGGGTAGCCTTGCACGTACCGGACACCCCCAGCAAGTCGCGACGCCAGCCCTTCGAGTCATTCACCGGAGGACTTGACTCCAGTCCAGCGCAGATGCCGACGTCTGCAAGGGGACGCACCTGAGTTCGGGATTCTGCCTGATCCTACCCAGAAGCGAAAGCCAGTAGCAACATCCACCATGAGCCTGTCTCAGGCGACGACTCCAATCATTCTACAGCAGCCCCGGGTGCCACCAACCTTCGAAGCTTCGCCTGGTGCCGACCCGGAAGAATGGCTAGAACAGTTCGACCGCGTGGCTGTCTTCAACAACTGGGATGATGCTACGAAACTTAGGTACGTCTTCTTTGCCTTGGAGGGACCAGCAAGAATCTGGTTTGAGAATGAGGAAGCTAGCCTCACGAATTGGTAAACCTTCAAGGAGCAGCTTCTGAAGATCTTCACGGACGTCGTACGAAAGGAGAGAGCCCAGTAACTGCTACAGTCTCGCGTACAACATCCAAACGAGACCGTTGCAATGTACACTGAGGAGATGAAGCGTCTCTTACAGCGTGCCGGCGCAGTCATGAAAGAAGAAGAAAAAGTAAAGCTTCTTATGCGAGGAGTCAAAGAGCAACTCTTTGCGGGCTTCGTACGGAACCCACCCAAAACCGTCGCAGAATTCGTCGAAGGGGCATCAACAATGGAAAAAACTCTTGATGCCAGAGCCCGCCAGTATGACCGCCAGCAGCGCTCTTTGTCAGCAAGCTGCATGTACACCGCTAACGATAACCTGCGGGAGGTTATACGTGAAATTGTGCGAGAAGAGCTCCGACGATTGCTGCCGACAGGAACGCAGCCGCAGCTCACTTCGCTCACCGATGTCATTCGGGACGAGGTGCAACAGACCTTGGGTGTGACACCGACAACCACGCAGCCTCCGCAGCCCCCAGCCATGACTTACGCTGCAGCTGTGCGCCGTCCTGCACCTCGACGACGGGACCCAAGCCCCTATCGCCCTCAGCCAGCTGCGTTGGACCGCCGCCCACTCGCCCCAACCCGCCCGCCCTACGAGCGACGCGCGCAGCCGAGGAAATGCGAAGAGTGGAGAACTAACGACCAGCGCCGCCCACTATGCTTCCGCTGTGGCGAAGACGGTCACGTCCTCCGGCACTGCCCATACAGAAAACTGGGCATCCGAGGGTTCTCTTACGACGCTCCACGACCCCGACCCGGCCAGCGACCAGCCGAAATCGAGGAGTTTTTGCGTCGGGAAGAATGCTCACCGCCCAGCCGCCTATCACGTTCCCCGTCGCCATCGTCACCGCGCTTTGTATCTCCTAGCCGAGGCTACGCAGTGCGTGGACGCTCCCCCAGCCCCCGAAGGTTAAACTGAATAAAGCAGCCTCTGGAGGTGAGGTTGCTTCCGAGCGCAACAACAAAGATCCTCCATCGACGAAAACCGAAGTCTATGCCTCAATTACGACTACGGTGACAACACCGACGACAACACCGACGACAACACCGACGACAACACCGACGACAACACCGACGACAACATCGACGACAACGACGACGACGACTACGCGACCAGACTTCAATCTTTTTCCACTGCCCAGTGCAGTAACGTCGGAATACGGCCACCGCAGCCTCACTACTTGACAAAGCCGAGATCGGACACCGAAGCCAACGTACAACACGAGAACGCGAACAAGTGACCTTGAAGTTACGGTCGACGGTAACGCGGTTACTGCCTTGGTGGACACGGGAGCTGACTACTCTGTCATGAGTGGCCCACTCGCTGTCCGACTCAGGAAGGTAGCAACAACCTAGGATGGCCCGCTGATCCGCACCGCAGGTGGCAACCTGATTACGCCGTCAGGACGCTGCACCGCGAGAGTTACTGTAAATGGGAGAACCTATGCGACAACCTTCCTGATCCTACAGCAATGCTCGAGAGACGTGATTTTGGGAATGGACTTCCTGAACGAACATCGGGCGACCATCGACCTTCGATCTAAGTCTTCAAGCTTTCCACGGAAAAAGCCATACCTGTTGCGACGAGCGCGACTCATCACGTCCTTAAACGTCCTCGATGAAGCATTGAGCGTGCCGCCCCGATCAAGTGTTCTCCTCTGCATAGGTACTAAAGACATCGAAAATGCCGAAGGCGTTATCGAGGGGAACACTCAGTTACTCCTGGATCGAGGATTGGGCGTCGCGAGGGGAGTCGCCGAAATCCGAAATGGCCAAGCCCAGGTGTTGCTAACCAACCTCACCGAAGAATACCGGCATCTGAACAAAGGTGCGACGATCGCTTTCCTCGACGAGCTGGCAGACATCAGAGACGTATTTGCCCTACCCGACCAAACCGCAGAAACATGTGACCAAGGCCATCAATCCACGTCCGACATCAACCCGGCATTTGCTGCTTTTATTTCTGCTCCGCCTTTTGCCGAAAGAAGGTTAATAGCATACTGAAATCCATCCTCAAATCAGTTTTATATGGTAAGGCACGAAATGAAGGTAGTAGTGTTTTTGATTTCTTACACATGCCTGACTTCTCTCACGTTTTTTCCGAATCAGTAGTGTTTAAGCATATCTGGACAAGCGATTTTTGTACACAATATATTCCGGTCAAAGATCTGAGAACTCGTGATCGTTTTCTCGTCCCTCGAGTCCGAACTCGATACGGCCAGCGTCTGCGAAAACATTATGTTCCTTATGTGCTCAACCGGTTACGTAAAGAAATGTTTTCTGCTAACTCCAAAAAAATAGTTAAAGCTTTTCTTCAGAAACTTCGTTGTTAGTTCCAGCATTATGTTATGATTCTATGATTTTACGTGTTCTTTATTTTTCCGTGTGTAGCATTTTTTACTCCGCTCTTTGAATTTATTTTACTTTTCTTATCCCCCACTTTTTCTTTCTGTTTTTTGGCACTTTGTGTGTTCGGTGCATGAGTTGTGTGCCGTCAACTGCCGGGCGCTGCCACTCAAGCCTTCTAAGGCTTTGGCAGGCCCGCATTTGTATTGGAATGAATGAATAAAAATATTATTATTATTATTATTATTATTATTATTATTATTACCCCTGAGCACACAAGACCAAATACGCAGTCTTCTTCAAAGGTACACCGATTGCTTCTCATCAGCATCGAATGTGCGACGAACCCGGCTTGCCAAGCACCGCATTGTCACAGACGAACACGCGCGACCACTGAGGCAGAGCCCCTACCGCGTATCGCCGATAGAACGCCAAGCTATCCGCAAGCAAGTAGAGGAAATGCTACGTGATGACGTCATCCAGGCATCAAGGAGCCCTTGGGCAGCACCAGTTGTCCTAGTGAAAAAGAAAGACGGCACCCTTTGCATCTGCGTCGATTACCGCCGCCTGAACAGCATTACGAAGAAGGATGTCTACCCCCTCCCCTGCATCGACGACACACTGGATCGGCTATGCAACGCTAAGTACTTCTCATCGATGGATCTTAAGAGCGGCTACTGGCAAATTGAAGTCGACGAAACAGATAGCGAAAAGACTGCATTCATCAAGCCAGACGGGCTCTTCGAGTTCAAGGTGATGCCATTCGGCCTCTGCTCTGCCCCAGCGACGTTCCAGCGAGTAATGGATACGGTGCTCGCCGGCTTGAAGTGGCAGATTTGCCTAGTCTACTTAGATGACGTTGTGGTCTTCTCAAGCTTTGAAGACCACCTCAGAAGCCTTCGGATAGTACTGGAAACGATCAAGTCTTCAGGCCTGACAATGAAACCAGAGAAGTGCCACTTCGCCTACGAGGATCTGCTGTTCCTTGGTCACGTCGTAACCCAGGATGGAGTTCGCCCAGACCCCCAGAAGACGGCTGCGATCGCAGAGTTTCCACAGCCTAATGACAAGAAAGCTATACGCAGATTCCTTGGATTGTGCGCTTATTACCGGCGATTCGTCAAGACCTTTTCGCGCATCGCTGAACCTTTGAACCAACTTACCAAGGCTGACATGCCTTTTAAATGGGAAAGGCAGCAAGAGGAAGCTTTCAACGAGCTGAAGCGCCACGCACAGCCCCCTACTGTGCTCGGGCACTTTGATGAAAACGCCGAAACCGAAGTTCATACCGAAGCAAGAGGGGTGGGCTTAGGAGCGGTCCTCGTTCAGAAAAATGGCAGACAGGAGAAAGTTATCGCGTACGCTAGCCATTCACTGTCGAAGCCGAAGCCAACTATTCGACGACAAAGAAACAATGTCTCGCCATTATTTGGGCCACGTCCAAATTTCGCCCCTACCTATACGGACGACCTTTCAAGGTTGTGAGCGATGACCATGCTCTGTGCTGGCTGGCCAATTTGAAAGATCCCTCCGGCCGCCTTGCTCGTTGGAGCCTGCGTCTTCAAGAATTCGGCATAACTGTAGTCTACAAATCTGGCCGCAAGCATCCCGACGCAGACTGCTTGTCCCGAGCCCCCGTCGACGGAGCAAGCGAAGAAGAAGACGACGATACTTTCTTAGGACCGGTAAGCGCCAGCAGTTTCGCGCAGCAGCAGCGCTCCGATCTTGAGTTCCAAAGCATAGTTGATTACCTGAAAGGCAAGACTGCATCGCCTCCTCGACGATTCAAGCGCCAACTGTCGTCCTTCGTCGTTCACAATAATGTCCTCCTGAAGAAGAACTTCGCGTCCAACGGGAAAGTACATCTTCTTGTCGTGCCCAAGAATCTTAGGCAAGAGATTATGTAGGCATGTCAGGATGAGCCGACTGCGGGGCATCTCGGGATTGCTCGCACGTTGCACCGCATCCAGGAGAAGTACTATTGGCCACGGCTAGCTGCCGACGTTTCCCATTATGTGAAAACGTGCCGTGAGTGTCAGCGACGCAAAACGCCTCCGACTAGACCAGCCGGACTCCTGAACCCCATACCACCGCCAACCCTTTCAGCAAACCGGGATGGACCTCCTCGGCCCCTTTCCGACGCCATCATCAGGTAACAAGTGGATCATCGTGGCCACCGACTACATGACCCGCTACGCCGAAGCAAAAGAGTTGCCTTGTTGTACCGCAACAGAAGTTGCAAAATTTTTTGTAGAACATATTCTCCTCCGACACGGCGCTCCCGAAGTGCTCATTACAGACAGAGGAATGGCATTTACAGTGGAGCTGACGCAAGCCATCGGAGGACAACTGCCTATCATCCACAAACCAACGGACTCACAGAGCGTCTGAACAAGACCATCGCAGACATGCTCTCCATGTACATCGACGCCGAACACAAGACGTGAGACTCCATTCTGCCCTACGTGATATTCGCTTATATTACTGCCGTCCAGGAGAAAACCAGGTTTACCCCATTCCAGCTGGTATACGGCAGGAAGCCCACGACAACACTCGACGCAATGCTCCCGCATGTTTCTGACGAAGACAACCTCGACGTCGCCGCCTACCTTTATCGCGCCGAGGAAGCCCGAAGACTTGCGCGGCTTCGCATAAAAGACCAGCAGCACACCGACGCCCGACGCTACAATCTGCGCCGACGAGACACGCATTACAAGCCAGGTGATCGTGTTTGGATATGGACACCAATTCGCCGCCGTGGATTGAGTGAAAAGTTGCTGCGATGCTACTTTGGCCCATATAGGGTTCTCCGCCGCATCGGTGACCTGGACTATGAAGTCATCCCCGACCGAAGGATAGCATCTCAGCGACGACGCACACGCCCGGAAGTCGTACTTGTCGTACGTCTTAAACCCTATTATGAACGCTAAAAGACTCGAAGTTTTCATTCTCCGTGTTTATTTTCATTTTAAAGCATCGAGACGATGCTTCTTTGGAAGGGGGGTAATGCCACGTATCATTGTAGTGTTTGTTCGTTCACGCTTAAGGCTGCAGGAAAGGGTCGTTATCACTTTTGTTCGTGACGCGAGAAGCGACCAGACTAATCTCGATCGATCGCAGGCTGAAAGGCTGCATCTAGGTTTTGCTAGATTACTGTAGATGATCTTGACCTGTTATCTGGAAGTTTCCTTGCCGGCTTTAAATTGAGCGATGCCGCGAGCGGCGGTCATTCGTAGTTCGACGACTGACGAGCAAGTTTGTTGCTTACGCCGCCACCAAGTGATTCAGTTCTTTTCTGGGCGCAAGTCAGCCCAAATAAAGAGCTCCGTTCGCAAGTTTTGTTGCTGTCTTCTTGTCTGCTGGATTGCCGTCACTACAACGTGACAATATATGCCAGGTGTCCCAGCTAAATGCAACCAAGCTTTTAAAATCCACGAGGTGTCCTAGCAGTCTGAAACCAAATGAGGGTTGTTTAGAGTGGCGTGACCAAGTCTGCAATATTTTTTTCGTTCTTCAAGGTTGACTAATTAGTTCAGCTTAACTAACTTTTTATTTATTCACTTCAGGAAGAAAGTGTCAATGGAAAAGTTGTAGATCGATTTGAGAAACAGCTTACTGAGAGATTTGCAGCAAAGTAATATTTACGTGAAGTTGTTTTTTTACCGGCCTTTAACCATAACCCGCACAATAAGAAAAAGCTTCCACATGACAACTGTGCCGCTTCAACGTCCCAAGACACGCCTTAAAGAATAAAATCAATTTTTTCTGAAGTCCTCTCCTCGATGAGACTTTGGGTGCACATTGGGGCAGAGAAGTGAGCGAGCAGCTCGTCACGTGACAACTTTCTTTTAAGGCTCATAAATGAAGCTACGTAAATCGTAACTTGACGGAAACAGCACTACTAGTGGTTTTTCGAGGTGATCTAAAACTTTTGCATTCACACTTTCTTCCTGAAGTTAATTAAAAAGTTAGCTAATTAAACAGAACTGAATAATTAACTTTGAAGAGCGAAAAATATACTCAAGACTAGGCCATGCGACTAAGAACAACGCTGAGTTGGTTTCGCTGGACTAGGACACTTCGCCTTTTTTAAAAGTTTCGTTACATTTAGCTGGGGCACCCGACATTATATATATATATATATATATATATATATATATATATACACACACACCGTTACGTAGGCGTTCGGGCTAGTAACCGAAAGGCTTTAATAGGGATTGACCAGAACGGCACCGGACAGCAAGCCAAGAGCACCCAGAGGAGGCCGGGACCGAGCTTCTTCCTCTTTCACTCGCTGGTGCAAGAGACTTGCGAAGAGCAGCCGCCCAGCGGCTGCTGGTAGAAACGCGTCAATATACAGTGAAGTATGCGCTTGGTTAAAGGAGGCATGGTTATTTTACTCGACGTTTCAATAGGAAGACCAATCTTTTTCAAGTGTGGTTTGTCTTTCTGATGTTTCCTCTTTTATAGGGGTTGAGCACAGAAGACGCGAGCGAGAAACAGGAATAATTAGATGGAAGAAAACATACAAGGTTAAAACCAAGAAATAAGCATGGATAGAAAAAAGGGCGATGGGACACACGCGAACAAAAAAAGAGAGTGCGCAGGACACGTTATCAGTAGGAAAACAGAATGCCCAGAGGTGGCCTCTGCTTTGTTAAGCACTGCCGGCTTGCTTATTGTTAAGCACCGCAGGCAAGAGATTTCCTGCTCATCACAGAAAAGGAAATGTTGGATGGTCCCGTTGATCAAAATGTGGTAAAGGTTCAAATAATTACGATCATAAAAGAAAAAAAAATCCCTACTAAGCACCTCATCCTCACACTACCCAAACCAATAGCCGTAGGTTACCTGAAAATTGAACTCCATCCATATGTACTCAATCCCCGCAGATACTTCAACTATCAAAAATACAGCCATGGGTCAAACAGCTGCCGCGGTCACAAAGCCCGCGCGAAATGTGCCTTGAAGGAGCACGCAACTGAGAACTGCGAGGCAGTAACATTCCTCTGTGCCAACTGCAGAGGAGGCCACCCTGCATACTCCAGGTCTTGCCCGAGATGGAAAAACGAAACAAAAAATTACAACATCAAAACAAGAGAGAATATAACTTACAGAGAAGCCAGGAAAAAAAAATTGGCAGAGGCTCAGCTTGGTTAAGCCCGGAAATTGCGAAAGCAACTTCGTCCATTTCTTCAGCCCGCATCCGCCGTGTATACCGCCGCTCTGCGCCGACGTTTCTTGTTGTTGTTGTGACTGGGAGAAGGATGGAAAGGAAATGCACGGGCCTGCCTACTGGCTCGAGCCGAGCCACCACCTCTTCATCTGTTTCTTCAGCGCGCCGGCGTTTCCTGGCTGCTGCATTTCGTTGGAGCTTTACCTTATACACTTCATCCGACATACCGAGGTAGCTCCACCACGGCAACTGGGAGCAATCGAGCTGCTCCCCCACTTTATCCCCCTGGTTTGACGTCATAGAAACGCTCGCCCTCTCGCGGCAGCTGCGCAGTGCGCCGTGGGAGCTACGCCGCGCCCATGCTAACCGGGCGAGCTGGGGCCCTGTCTCTCTCGTTCTGGCGTGACGTCACCACAGGGGTGAGCTAAAGGTCAATGGTGGAAGCGCCACGACCACGCTAATGGCTCGAAAGTGAGAGCAGTATTGTTTTCGCAATAAAATTGGGTACTCACCAATCCATTTGTAATCATTGCAAATACAAACTTCGCGGATGTGGTGCGGAGGTGTGAAGCAGCACGCCCGGCTCCGGCCACTGCCCAGGCGAAGCTTCTGGCAGGGTCATGGCCGCCCTCGGCAGACTCAGCGAAGGCTGCCCTGCCACCCCAGAAGAAGGGCCCTTCAGTATTTCAGCAGGTCAGCCGCGTGGCGTTCCTCAATCGAGAGAGGCCTCTAAACCGGACATCCGTGGGCTCCCCGCGGCCGTCCAGAGCCTCTAGTGAGGCAGCAGACAGAACACAGAACTCGCCCCCGCTGCAGCGGTGGCACAGCTCTCTTGAGCAAAAACTAAAAGACAGGAGCCCTGTAACATCACCCTCAAAACGGGGAACAAGGTTTTAACTGCCCACTCCTCAAAACTTATCCAACATGACGTTCCTAATTACTTGGAACTGTCGGGGACTTAACAAAATCAACGTTGACGTGGCTGATCTTATGAAATCGCTTTCGCCTGTGGCTCTATGCCTTCAGGAAACTAACCTAGGCTGACAATATACGATCATTTTAAAAAAGTATAAAATCTTTCTGTATGATCGAGACCAAGCAAGTAGGCTTTCTTGAGGTGTTGCGTTTGTCATCCAGTCCAATGTTGCAAGCTGTGAAATCAAATTAAAAACCCAATATGAAGCTGTCGGAGTCACTGTTGCCCATTTTAAAACTAGCAGAATATGTTCAATATATCTAGAGCCACCCTTAACAGCTACTGTTAACCACTTGGAAACACTTCTAGGTCAGCTACCAGAGAAATATCCGTTAGTCGAGGATGTTAATGGCCACTCGTCTTTCTGGGGAAGTGACGAAACTACTACTAGATGTCGCATTTTACAACATTTTATTCTATGCAATTATGCCTGCTTACTGAATTCGGGAAAACACTCGTACTACTCCCCCAGCACGGGAAAAATGGGCTTTTTAGATTTATCATTTAGTACATCTGTTTTTATTGATTTTAAATGGGATTTTCTTGATAACCCACGCGGAAGTGATCAGTTACCAATTATTATTAGCCCGCAATGCTCATTGTCAATCATCCCGTGCCAGCCTCACCGTTGGAAGTTACACTTGGCTGACTGGGCACTGTTCCGTGAAAATTCCGGTCTAGAAAAACTGTTTTCGGATGATCTAGTTGTTGACGAACTGCATAATATGTTCACAAACTGTAGAGTTACTGCAGCACGGTTATCTATTCCTCAGTCCTCGGGCATAGTCTTTAACAAAATCATAAGACATAATACACGGAACAATGTAAAGCAGCAAAAAAGACAAAATACAGCATGGCGAACTATTCGTACATACCGAACATTCGAAAACCTTGTAAATTTCAAAAAGGCAAGAGCTAAAGCGAGACATATCCATAGAAATGCTGAAAAAACATCATGAAAAAACTACATATAATCTATAAACATTTAAATCACGTCAAAGAAAACGTAGAAGCAAGTCCACAAAGTAAATGACAGCTGCTCCCCCTTCACACTTCCCTTTCGCACGGCCCCAGGTACACAAATAAGTATTGAAGACCAGGCAGACATTCTAGCGGAACATTTTTCTACGATTTCGTGTTAAGCCATTACACAGAGTATTTTTTAAAATGCAGAAACGCGGCTAAAAACAGACTTCCAACAAGTGGTTGTTCGAACGAGCCATATAGTAAGTTAATTTCTCTCGAAGAAATCCACACAGTACTGTCGGCCGCTAAAAAGACAGCACCTGGCCCTGATGAAATGCAGTACGAGATTCTGGCACACCTTTCCGAAGCTTGAGTAGACGCACTTTTATGATTTCCAATGAAATATAGAAACTGGGAAAAATACCAGACGCTCGAAAAAAAAGCAGTTCTTGTGCCACTTCTGAATACTGGAAAGCCTCCGAACTCCGCCGGTAGCAGCAGACCAATAGCACTCACAAGCTGCATCGGCAAATCTTTTGAAAGTGCATTGAATATAGCTTAATGTTTGTCCTCGAATCCCGTGAACTTCTTGGAGGCCTTCAGCCCGCCGCGGTGGCTCAGTGGTTACGGCGCTCGGCTGCTGACCCGAAAGATGTGGGCTCGATCTCTGCCGCGAAGGCCGAATTTCGATGAAGGCGGAATTCTAGAGGCCCGTGTACTGTGCGATATCCGTGCACTTTAAAGAACCCCAGGTGGTCGAAATTTCCGGAGCCTTAAGCTACGGCCTCCCTATTAGCCTGAGTCACTTTGCGACGTTAAACCCCAATAAACCAATAAACCAACCTGCTTGGCGGCCATCAATGTGAATTTAAAAACGGTTGTTCAACAAGTGACCATATCGTCCGTCTTCAAAAAACCGTACGCGAAGCATTCATACACAACTACTGTCTGGCAGTCTTCTTTGACATGGAATAGGCTTACGACATCACCTGGAGGTTCCGAATTCTATTCGACATAGCAGATCTCGGTATCCGTGGAAGGATACTGAACTGCTTAAGAGATTTCCTCTCTGACCGTTCATTTCAGGTAAGCCTGGGTTTCACGCTTTCTAAAATAC